>NW_006408562.1:16245696-16253175 GCF_000296735.1 Chrysochloris asiatica | reverse complement strand
AACAACAACAACAATCAAGGGCTGGAGTCGTGTGAGGCTTGTAAAACAAGCACTGGTTTGCAAGGTCAATTTGAACCACAAGGTCCCTATTTTAAACTCATGCAGCCACTCCTGGGAAACCCTATACAGTGTGGCTATGAGTTGGAACTGACTTCCCAGCACATAAACAAAACAAAGCAAAAAACCAATCAAGTGCTATGCTTTATTCTTTGTGCTTTATATGGATGGAGGTCGTTAATCCTCCTGGTAACGCTGTAGAGTTTATGCTATTATGATTCTCATTTTAAGGTAAGAAAACCTGGGTGGAGTCAGGTTGAGTAGCTTCCTAAAATAATACTGCTGGAGTGTGTCTGCAGCAAAGGCTCTTAGTGTGCCAACTCTAGCTCTTTGGGCCTTATCAACAAAGTGCACACCCAAGCCTGTCTTCAACTGCCAGTACCTATCTCTTTTTACCTGAGGGCTTCCTAGAGAAGCTAAAGTCAACTCTACGCTATATGCATGATAGTCCAAAAGAGCCAGAGCTAAATTTAGTGCCCTCCTCCTCCCAGGAGCAGTCAAACAATGGCTCATGGCAGTTGATATAAAATACCCTAGTTTTCTCATCCCTCAGGGGCATAACTCTGAATCACTTGCTGTATAATGGGTACCAAGAGTTTCCAGGTAGGATTAAACTTGACTGTTGTTGTTTTTGTTAAGTGCCATCCAGTCTTTTCTGACCCATAATGACCTTGTCTAGGGTTTCCGAGGAGCGGCTGGTGAGCTTGAACCACCAACCTTGCCATTCAAACCGACTTTGCAGTCCCACACATTAACCTATAGTGCTCCAAAGCTGCGCCCAACGTGACTACCCTCAGTCTTATCTTACTTGAAAATTTACTGCAAAAACCATGTGGGAGCCATGTCTGACTTCTCCTGGCTTCACAAGGGAGAAAGAGAATCAAACTCAAAATCAGCCCAAAGATGATTCCGATGAAGCAGACAGAGGTCAGACATGTGTCTACTCTGCAACCTTCTTTACCGTAATCTGACCATCCTTCCCACAGTACTCTCTGCTTTACATCTGGGGTCAATTACTCATTTCAATGGAACTCATAACAACACTCACAATTATGGGGTTTATTAGGGAAGTCAACAGGGTGCGATTCGGATCAAAAAGCTCAGGACACAGCAATTCTCCATTCAGGAACACCTCTTGTCTGACATATTAATTTAGGCCTCTCAGCTCTGTGGTCTCTTGGAGTCAGCCTTGCTCTGGTGCTACAAAGTTCTTTTAGCCAGCTCTTTTATCAGGGACCCATCAGCATAGGCCACGTTCGTACGAAAACTGTGAAGAAGGCGGCCCGGGTCATCATTGAGAAGTACTACACTCGCTTGGGCAACGACTTTCACACCAACAAGTGCGTGTGCAAGGAAATCGCCATTATTCCCAGCAAGAAGCTCCGCAACGAGATAGCAGGATATGTCACTCATTTGATGAAGCGGATTCAGAGGGGCCCCGTGAGAGGTATCTCCATCAAGCTGCAAGAGGAGGAGAGATAATTATGTTCCTGAGGTTTCAGCCCTGGATCAGGAGATCGTTGAAGTAGATCCCGACACTAAGGAAATGCTGAAGTTCTTGGACTTTGGCAGTCTGTCCAACCTGCAGGTAACTCAGCCCACAGTTGGGATGAATTTCAAAACACCACGTGGAGCCGTTTGAATCTTTCCACTATGCTGTAATATTTTCAATAAACCTGGGAACACCAAAAAAAAAAAAAAGTTATTTTAGCCAGTCTGTGAGTGCCCAAAGGGCACATTTGGCAAGCCAGTCTCCTGCCTGTAGGTAATCAGTTTATTCAGTCCATGGGCCTAATGCTGGAAGTTGTTCTGTCGCTCCATGTCACAGGCTTGGCCGTTGCTTCTGCCACCATTACTTCTCTCGGTAAGGATCTCACACCTCACTCATGCTCTTCCTTTTTGATGGCCCTGGGTTCCTCTGGTTCTGCTTCTGAGTGGCTCCTCTTAAACCTAGTGGCTCCTGTGTACCTTATTTGCATGGTCCCACCCAATCATTTGGTGGGAATTAAGACAACTTTGGATAGAAAAGCCTTATCAAGTAAACTTCGGATACCACATGTACCCTGTTTTGCTATCTTCCTTCCCCAGTCCCTAACAATGATTCCGGGATCATCTCACAAATAAACCATTTTTTGTTCATATCCTTGTCTCAGTCGTTTGTAGTTTGTTTTGGGTTTAAGAGCTACCTCTAAGTGCAAAGTCTCCATGCTCAATCAGTGTGATATACTGCCCATGTTCCCAGGAAGGTGACATAGGTTCTGTAAAAATCGTTTCAAGACAAGACAGGAAGAAGAAGCTTTGCCTCCATTTTACATTCAACTTCTTATCAAGAACTGTGAAGGGTTTGAGATTTTATCCATAGGATAAGCACTGGATTGCAAACCACAAAGTCAGTGGTTCGAGCCTACAAATCACTCATGAATATTCTATATTTTCATGTGTTGTTATTGTTAAGTGTCAACAAGATGGCGCCAAACCATAGCGACCCTGTATAGGGTTTCTGAGGAGTGGTTGGTGGGTTTGAACCACCAACCTTGCAACTCAAACTGACCTTGTGATCTAATGCATTACCCTGAAACACCTCTGCGGCCACTGTTTCTCTCGGTAGCCCACAGCATTACACCAGGGCACATGTGTAAGTTTCACTTGATGTGAGATCTATAATATAAGTACCCACCACTTGTCTGTCAGTTGGTCATACTCTGGGGGCTAGTGTGTTGCTGAGATGCCGAAAGCTCTGCCACTGGTATTTTAAATACCAGCAGGATCACCCATGGTGGGTAGGTTTCAGTGGAGTTTCCAGACTAAGACAGACTAGGAAGAAGGAGAGGTAAACCATTTCTGAATGGTTAACCACTGAAAACTTTATGAACAGCAATGGAGCTTTGTCAGATATAGTGCCAGAAGATGAGCCCTTCAAATTGAAAGGCACTCAAAATATGACTGGGTAAGAGCTGCCTTCTCAAAGTTGTTGTTGTTGTGTTGTTATGTGCTGTAGAGTCAGTTCTGACTCATAGTGACCCTGTACAGGGTTTCCAAGGCTGTAAATCTTTACAGGAGCAGAGAGTGTCATCTTTCTCCCGCGGAACAGCTGGTAGTTTCGAACTGCTGACCTGGAGGTTCGCAGCCCTATTTGTAACCACTATGCTACCAGAGCTCTTTGATTTTTCAAAGTACAGTGATTTTAATGATGTGGATGGAACAAAATTTTTGAGACATTTGCTGATGTGGCACAATTCAAAATGAGAAGAAATAGCTGCAAACATCCATGAATAATCAGAAGATAAAATGTATAAAGTATGAATCTAGGAAAATTGGAAGTCGTTAAAAATGAAATGGAATGCATAAAGATCAATGTCTTAGTCATTAGTGAACTATTGAGCATTGAATAAGGAGGACCATAGAAGAATTGATACATATGAATTATGGTGTTGGAGAAGAATATTAAAAGAACAATGGATTGCCAGAAGAATAAGCAAATCTATCATGGAGGAAGTACAGCCAGAATACTACTTAGAAACCAGCATGGCAAGACTTCATCTCTCATACTTCAGACATGATCAGGAGAGACCAGTCCTTGGAGAAGGGCATCATTCTTGGTAAAGTAGAGGATCAGCCAAACAAAGGAAGACCACCAATAAAATGGATTGACACAGTGGCAGCAGCTCAAAACAACAACTATGAGGATGGTGCAGGACCAGACAATGTTTTGTTGTGTTGCGCATAAGGTCACTATGATTCAGAAGTGACTCAATGGCACATGACAACAATAACAGCAGTGAAGTGAAATGGACAGATATTGGCCATTTTGAATCAGACAATCTTATATTTACTATACCAAATAGTGAGACTTCCTCTCTTGTTCTTGGATATGTTGTCAGGAGGGATCAATCCCTCTAAAAGAGCATCGTACGAGGTGGTGGGAGAGACAGAGAGGAACGTAGTGGTTAAAGTGAATAGAGGTAAATGCTATTAACTGTTGGTACCCGGAAGGGGATTGCAACCATGTAATGAAGCAAAGGATAGGATTCGTTGAATGCAAAACTGATCATCTGCTCTGTAAACCTGCACTCGATCCACAATAAAAAGTAAAAAAGAACACATGGTAAAGTGCAGGGTCAACAAAAAAAGAGGAAGACCCCAACAAGATGGATTGATGCAGTGGCAACAACAATGGGGTCAACAGCAACAGTTGTGAGTATGGTACAGGATCAGGCAGTGTGTCATTCTGTTTTGTGTAGAGTTGCTATGAGTTGGAACTGATGCAATGGCACCTAACAACACCAACAATAATATAAACATATCTGGATTCTTCTTTTATATAAACTCTGACTTCATATACTATAAATTCTTTAGTCTATGGATTAATATTTTCCAGAATTTTATTGAAAACATTTCAAACCTATTGTAAAGGTAAAAAGAACTGTACTACTGAGACCTAATACCCACCACCTAGATTCTGCCGTTAACATTTTAATATATTTGCTTTCTCACATGCCTGTCTAGCCATGCCTTTCTGCAGCCATAATCTTTTATTAGAATCATTCAGTTTAAATTAAATTGAAAACATCAGTGGGTTTCACATCTAAACATTTCAGTCTAAATATAGTTAACTAGAGCTCAGAATTTGTTTTTGAGTAAAATGTATATGCAATGAAATTATGTACTTCTTTTTATAGGAGCCCTGTTGGTGCAGTGGCTAAACACATGGCCAATTACACCCATTAGCCAAGGGATAAAGATGTGGTAGTCTGCTTTCATAAAGATTACAGCCTTCAAAACACTATGGGCCGGTCTGGTGAAAGGAGACACTTGGTAAAGTGGGATTCTTTTGATTCAATGGTGAGTAATTTTCATCATGGTTAATTGCTATCATCATAACTGTAAAGGTAGAAGCTGTGTAAAAAAAAAAAGAGGGGAGTAGTTAATCTTATAGTCCAGGAACAGAGGATCCTAGAACCATCAAGAGAGAAGAGCATAAGCGGAACGTGGGACCCTAACCAGAGAAGCAGTGACACTAGAGATGGAGGCAGAATGACGTGGAGAGATTGAACAACTGAGGACTCTAGACTCATGGAAAGAGAAAGGCTGTGTGCTAGTGGGCAGGAAGCTGGCTTGCAAAATATGCCCTTTGGTTGTTTAAACGATTACATATTCCTGAGTGTTTTTGTGTACGTAAAAAAAGAGAGAGAGAGAGAGAAAGTAAGGTAATAGTGGCAAATACTATTATGCAATGGTGCATGGAGGGGATTGTAATCATTGCAATGAAACAAAATACGATAGATTGAGTGCAAAACTGATATTCTCTCGTGTAAACTATCACTCAATTCACAATTAAAATTGGTCAGACTTGGCTCAATGGCAATGAGTTACTTATTTTTATATTTTGTAATGATTTAAATATTCAAAATTAATTCATTCAGATTTTCTATAATCTGTAGTATAATGCATTGAAAAAAGACCTCAGTAACTATTGTTGTTGTTAAGCGCTGTTGAGTCGGTTCCGGTTCATAGTGACACTTCACTTCAGTTAACCATAGCCGGCCCATATATCTAGACACATATTCTAGTGAACTAAGGAAGAAGTCTAAGCTACACTGAGGCATTGGGGGAAAACAAGCCTCCAGGAATTGACAAATTGAAATGTTTCAACAAACGAATGCAGCACTGAAGGCCCTTAATTATCTGTCCTAAGAAATCTGGAAGACAGATACCTGGCCAAGTTTTTGGAAGAAATCCATATTTGTGCCCCAATGGAATGCAAAAATCATTGAACAATCAATATCATTAATATCATATACAAGTAAAAGTTATCTGAAGATGATTCAAAAATAGTTACAACAGTATATTCACAGGGGACTGCCTGAAATTCAAGTCAGATTCAGAAGAGAATGTGAAACTAGGGATAGCATTACTGACATCAGATGGATATTGGCTGAAAGCAGAGAGTGCCAGAAGGTATTTATTTGTACTTTATTGACTATGCAGAGACATTTGACTATGTGGGTCATAGCAAACTATGGATAACCTTGTTGAAGAATGAATATTCTAGAACACTTAATTGTACTCATGAGGAACTTGTACACAGACCAAGAGGCAGTTATTCTAACAGAACAAGGGAATATGGAATGATTTAAAATTAGGGAAAGTGTGTGCCAGGATTGTATCCTTTCACCATACTTATTCAATCTGTATGTAGAATAAATAATCCAAGAAACTGGATTATATGAGAAAGAACGTGGCACCAGGATGAGAAGACTCATTAACAACCTGCAATATGCATACGACACAACCTTCCTTGCTGAAAATGAAGAGGACTTGAAATACTTACTGACGAAGATCAGAGACTACAGTATGGATTGCCCTTCAATACAAAGAAAATTAAAATCTCACAATTGGACCAATAACTAACATCATGATAAATGGAGAAAAGATTGAAGCTGTTTAAGACACCATTTTTCTTCATTTCACAATCAATGCTCATGGAAGCCTTTGGCTCATGGAAGCCAAAAATTCAAATGCATTGCACTAGGCAAATCTGCTTCCAAAGACTTCTGTAAAGTGTTAAAGAGCAAAGATGCCACTTGAGGGCTAAATTATACCTGGACCCAGGTCATGGCATTTTCAATATTCTCATATGTATGTTGTGCATGTTGTTGCTATGTGCTGTCGCATTGGTTCTGACCCGTTGTGATCCTTTACAGGGTTTCCAAGGAGTGGCTGGTGAACTTGACCCACCAACCTTGTGGTTCAAACTGAGTTTGCAGTCCTGTGCATTAACACATAGCGCCACACGAGCAGGGATGCTATAGTCAGAACAAACTCAACAGCACCTAACAACAACAACATATGCATGTGAAAGCTGAAAAATGAATGAGGAAGACTGCAGAATTGATGTATGTGATTGTGGTGTTGGAGAAGGATATTGAGGATACCATGGGCTGCCAGAAGAGCAAACAAGTCTGTGCTGGAAGAAATATGACCAGAGTGTTCCTTAGAAGCCATTATGGTCAGACTTCGTCTCTCATACTTAGGACATATTATCAGGAGGGCCCAGTCCCTGGAAAAAGACATCATGCTTGGTAAAGTAGAGGGTCAGCAAAACAGCGGAAGTCTCCAAGGAGATAGATTGACATAGTGACAGCAACAATAGACTCAATGCTAACCACAGTTGTGAGGATGGTACAGGACTTTATGAGTAAGGATGAAAATAGCATCAATAGAAATAGACAAGCCTCAGGTGACATAAGAAAATTTGACTGAGTCAGTAAGACCTTATCCCCAGCCCAACCTAAATCCAAGATACTGCTTTATTTGATAGTGTGTTTGAATGTTTTGGTTTTAGATGCCATTTCTTTGGTTTTACATGATTACTTTCATTCCTTTCATTGTTGTTGTTGTCAGGTGCCATCGAGTCGGAAC
>NW_006408562.1:16240896-16244478 GCF_000296735.1 Chrysochloris asiatica | reverse complement strand
ATGATTTCCGCATTCCGTTGGGTCACCTCTCTTTGGAATGGGCATAAACATTGATCTTTTCCAATCAGTCGGCCAGACAGTTGTCTTCCAAATTTCTTGGCAATTCCTTTCATTAGATCCCAGGAAACAAAGTCTAGTTATTAGGTACTAGTCAGTTAAGCTTTGCTCTACCCTGGAAATACTGAGAGCTTTTACAAGACAGTTGAGGTACCTAGTACCATGGACTGCCAGAAGAACAAACAAAACTGTCTTGCAAGAGTTATAGCCAGAATGCTCCTAGGATGTGAGGATGGTGAGACTTTGTCTCACATACTTTGGACATGTTGTAAGGTGGGGAGGACCCAATCTCTAGAAAAAGACATTCTCCTTGGTAAAGTACAGGGTCAGGGAAAAAGTGGCAGACCCTCAATGAGATGGACTTACACAGTGACTCAACCCTGGGTTCAAACATAACTATTGTGAGGCTGGTACAGGGCTGGGCATGCTTTGCTCTGTTGTTCACAGGGGTCTCTTTGAGTTAGAACCGACTAGACATCATCTAACAGCAAAAAGAACACATGAGCCTACAGGAAACATGAAGGTAGGGAACTGGCTTCCTCCCTATGAGGTCAGAGATTAGTAGTAACTTTAATTCTTTCCTAAGACATGGACTTGTCAGCAGCCCACATCCATCACTACAGCAAGAGCTCTGTCTTCAGGTTCTGTTTCTTTCCTGACTTTTCTAGCCTACACATAGTACAAGGCGCCTTGATTGTTAGTCCTGAGACATTTCATAGCTTGATCACCCTTTAACTCTGCTCACAGTTCTGTAAATAACCCCTCAATAAATTCCATTCAATTTACCTGTTTGAAGGAGACATCTGTCCCTTACAAGGACGCTGATGATGTACAATGGAAACTAAAATTTTTAAGTAACAATGGAAATTGGGGAAAAAATGGAGTTATAGAAACAAAGACAGGGGGGAGTGACTGGTCTTGAAAAAGAGCTGTAACCAAGTGGGCGTTGGAAAGATCAGAAGCAGAAATGGCAGCAAAAGCCATTATCTGGGAAGGGTCTAAGATACAGGCCCACAACTGTTCCTCTGCCGTTCAGTCACCTACTCAAGTATCAAGAGTTTCTGGCCGATTCTGGTTGCTGACTGTACATTATATGCCCTATCTCAGGCTGATGTGGGTTGGTGAGAGAGAGGGGTCAGGTCACTTTGGTGAATGTGGTAGGAAATGGAAACCACTAGTTATAGAGATTACAACTTTTTATTTTTTAAAAGGAACCTCCCCCACAAAAGGAACAATTGCCACTTCTAATATTTAATAAAAGAATACGATTCCACTTTAACAATCTAGAGATATTATAAATGCCAGTCTTTTCTAAAAATTTTTAAACTGAGTTAGATGTAAAGATTCTGGTTTTTTACTGTAACAACTTGGTCCAAGTTGCCACTATCTCAGAACTGGTTAAAAAAACTAATCATTAATCACAAAGAACAAAAATTGTATGAGAACACTATCATTAAAAAGACAAGAAAAGGTTTACACACAGAAAGAAACACTGTTTGACAGTCTGGAAGGGAGGGGAGGGAAGAGTCACTAAGTAGGGACTTGATATATATTAACCTGGGTGAACAGAAAGGTAACATGTAACAAAAGGGAGGTCAGCACAACATGTTCAAGGCAAAGGAAGATAAATATTGAGAACTGCATGAGAGTAAAAGGTAACAATGGCAAATATTATGACATATAGTCCTGCAATAACAGTGATAATAAACAATCATCTACAAGTACATAAGTAGACATGCAAGCTGAACAGGTGAGAGATGGCAAAATGGAATACACCCATGAATACATATAGGTTTGGCACAGAATAATTCTACATGCAAATTTGTATACACTGCAAACATATCCATGTGTATAGTAAAACATGCAAGGGACAAAATTATGAAAAATTCTTAGATACAACCAAACACCTTGAGAGACAGAGTCAATGAGTTCAATCTTGGAGGACAGCTAGGTCAATTGGTTTACCATAGTTCACAAAGACCATGTTATACATCCTAATATGGTGAGTTGTTGTTGTTGTTTGGTGCTATGGTGAGTAGCGACTAGAATCTTAAAATCTTGCTATTGGTTTCGCCCTATCTGGAGATGCAGCTATTGGTTTCTCCCTATCTGGAGCAAAGACGAGTGAAAGAAACAAAAATCTCAAGGAAACAATTAATCCAGTGGACTAATTGTTTCCTATGTGAACCACAGCCCAAGACCAGAAGAACTAGAAGGTTCAGGGCAGAGTGGGGTAAAAATTTTATAACAAAATTCAAAATCATAAAGAACACCAGTCTCACTGGTCTGATAGAGAGTGTTGGAAGCCCCAAGACTTTGGATCTTAGACAGACTTGAAAGCTGGAACTGAGCCCACCCACCAGGAACACCTTTTAGCCAAACAACAGACAGTCATACAAAATGAACAACAGAATTCATGAGAAACATGTTCTTTAGAGCAATTAACCATAGAAGACCAAAAGGGCAGCATTTGCCTAAAACATAATTCATAAGGCAGGAAGGGGCAAGAAAGAAAGATTTACGGAAACAGGCAAATGGGAAGAGTGTGTTACATTAAGGGGATTGCATAAATTGTTGAGTAGAATACTAATTTACTTTGTAAACCTTCACCCAACCCACACTAAAATGGTTCACCACCCCTCAAAATTAACCACTAAACGGGTTTTTTATTTATTTTTTTATTGTGAATTGAGTGATAGTTTACATGGAAGAACATCCGCTTTACACTCATCTAATCTTGTGGCAAAGTGGCAGCAACAATGGGCCCAAGCAGGGTAACAATTGTGAAGTTGGCCCAGGATCGGGCAGTGTCTCATTCTGTTGTGCATAGGGTCGCTATGAGTCGGTACTGACTCAATGGCACCTAACAACAACAACAAAACTTGTAGCACTGTGGGCTAATGCATCAGACTGCAAAGTCATTTGAACTGCAAGGTCGGTGGTTCAAGCTGACCAGCTGCTCGTTGGAAACCCTATACAGGGTCACTATGGGTTGGAATGAACTCAACGGCACTTAACAACAACAGCAACAATCGTATTTCATTTCATTGCATTAATTACAAATCTCTGCATGACTCATCATTCAACAGCATTTGCTTCTATTCCCTTGGTGTGTGTGTGTGTTTTTTTTTAATGTACACAAAAACACTCAGGAATATAAATTCATTTAAACAACCAACCAAAGGGCACATTCTGCAAGCCTGCCTCCTGGCTGCCAGCACACAACCTTTCTCTTCCCATGAGTCTAGAGTCCTCAGCTGCTCTCTCTCTCCATGTCCTCATCTTTGTCTTCATCTCTGGTGTTGCTGCTTCTCTTGGATAGGGTCCACATTCTGCTCATGCTCTTCTCCCTTTGTCATCCTAGGGTCCTCTGTTCCCGGAATGTAAAATTAACTACTACCCCTTATGTTACAAAACATCTACCTTTACAGTTGTGACAATCACAATTAGTCATGATTAACAATTACTCACTTTTTTTTTTTTTAAGGTTTTTATTGTGGATTGAGTGAAAGTTTTCAGGGCACA
>NW_006408562.1:16223642-16240341 GCF_000296735.1 Chrysochloris asiatica | reverse complement strand
AACAACAACAACAACAACAACCCGTCACGGAACCTCATTGCAGCATGGCAATGGCTCTGTCTTAGGTTGCTGAGGTTCCACGTGAATTACTCACTTTTGAATCATAAGAATCTTATCCCCATCCCCTTTTACCAGCTGCATCTAGACAAGATGAAAACTATTTAATGGAGACTCTATCTTCCCCCATACACTCTGAAACTAAACTCCCTCTTGAAAACTTGTAAGCCAATCACTTTGTGCCTTTATTGCCCCTTTCCCCATCCTCCCATTTCAGGTAGCTAATGTCTAAGTTGCCCGTCCCCTCAGATGGTTTTTAGACCAATAATCTGTCATTCAAGAACTAGAGTATTCAGACATCAATAACTAATCAATTTATCGCTAGGAGTTAATGCCTGTTATCAACTTTTAGTCTCTGGTATATCTTTTAGTCTCTGAAAGTTTTCTTCTCTATTATTACTGCATTTAAGGAGCTCGGGTGGTGTAGTGGGTTAAGCATTGGACTGCTATCAGAAAGTTGGTGGTTAGAACTTACCAGCTCCTTTGGGAAAGAAAGACAAGAACCTATTTCTAGAGAGATTTACAGCCTTGTAAAACCCTATGGCAGATTTCTGTTTTGTCCTATAGACTTCCGATGAATCAGAACGAACTTGATGGCAGTAGATTTTTGTTTTTTATAACCACATTTATGATTTTTCTTTCGTTCAAGATGTAACTGTTCTCACATATTCATATTGTTGTTCAGTGCTGTTGAGTCATTTTCAACTCACAGGGACCCAGTATAGGGTTTCTGAGGAGTGACTGGTGAATTTGAACTATTGACCTTGCAATTAGCTGTCCAGTACTTACCATACTGTGCCACACTGTATGTTCATACGTATTTCTTGTCTCAATGATATTAGGAAAATTAGAAGAAAGAACCAGTCCTTTTGCCTTCCTCAGATTTTGATTTTTACTTGTTCAAGGTATAAGAATGAAAAACACAGTTCTAGTGAAAAATAATAACAAATGGTTTTAGCAGAAACGTAAAGATACTGCTATTTTATTACATTTATTAACAATTGTATTTATAATGCATGCTGTTGTTGGTTGTTCAGGGTCGCCTAGTCAGTCATTGGTTGACTCATAGCAACCCAATGCATAACAGAATGCAATGTTGCCCGGTCCTGCGCCATCCTCACAATTGTTGTGATATTTGAGCCTATTTTTGCCGTTAATGTGTCAATCCATCTCATAGGGGGTTTTCGTCTTTTTAGCCGATGCTTCACTTTCCAAAACTCATTGTCCTTCTATAAGGACTGCTCCCTCCTGACATGTCCAAAGTCCGAGAGATAAAGTCTTGCCATCCTTGCTGTTAAGGAGCATTCTAGCCATACTTCTTCAAAGAAATAGTATTGTTTTTCTTCTAACAGTCCATGATACTTTCAATATTCTTCATCAACACCATTATTAAAATGCATGAATTCTTATTCATTCTTCTTTATTCATTGTCCAATTTTTACATGCTTATGAGGCCATTGAAAATACTGTGGCTTGGGTCAGGTGCATCTTAGTCCTCAGAGTGATATCTTTGTTCTCTAACACTTCCTTGCCTGGTGCAGTACATTGTATTATGTCTTGACTGCTGCTTCCTGACTGTTGATTATGAATCCAAGCAATATGAAGTATTTGACAAGTTCAATCTTTTCTCCATGTATTGTCATGTTATTTAGTGGTCCAATTGTGAGGGTTTTGTTTCTTTACATTTAGGTGCAATCCATATTGAAGACTATAGTCTTTAAACTTCATCAGTATTTTAAGTCCTCTATGCTTTCAGGAGTCCTGGTGTGGCATGGTGGGTTAATGCACCAGACTGCAAAACCATTTGAACTGCAAGGTCGGTGGTTCAAGCTCACCAGCTGCTCCTCGGAAACCCTATACAGGGTCGCTATGGGTCAGAATCAACTCAACGGCACTTAACAAAAACAACGCTTTCAGAAAACAAGGACTTATCATCTGGACATCACAGATTGTGAATAAGTCTTCCTCCAGTCCTGATATAATATAATGCATTCAATTATAATGCATACAATTACTAAATCTAGCATAAACTTTAGACTATTTACTTTTGTGAATAAGTCTTCCTCCAGTCCTGATATAATATAATACATTCAATTATAATGCATACAATTGTGAAATCTAGCATAAACCTTAGACTATTTACTTTTATACCTCTTTGGAAGTGTATTTTATCTCAATTCCATAATTAACTTACTTTACAAAGACAATGCTTATGAGTTATAAATTTCAACATATACTTTACCAGTCACAAATGAAAACAATTCATATTCATAATGGTCCCCTGTAGGGTTCTTGCTACAGATACTATTGTAATAGTACCAAAGGAAGAAATGATGGTTCTTAAAAAAATATTCCATAATGCAATGCATAAAATTTTTAATTGAGAATGTATATTCTGTTAAATTAGGTTAGTTAGTTGTATACATACATATTTTTATTTACAAAACATTAGCTTACAGAGTAAACATGTTATAAACAGAACACTGTTTAGAAAGATTCCAGAGCTGCCAGTGAGAAGAATTTATTTAGCATGACAATGCGAGGAAAAATGAAGAGATGGGGTTTTATAGTGAAATCAACCAAGCCATGGTATTTTCAATAACCTCAGATGCATGTAAAATCTGGACAGTAAATTAGGAACACTGTAGAAGAATTGATGCTTTTGATTTATGGTGTTGGAGGAGAATATTGAAAGTGCCATGGGCTGCCAGAAGAACCAGTAGATCTGTTTTGGAAGAAGTGCAGCCAGAGTGCTCCTTGACCAAGATGGCCAAACTTCATCTCTCACACTTCAGACATGTTGTCATGAGGGACCAGTCACTGGAGAAGGATATCATGTTTGGTAAGGTAGAGGGTCAGAGAAAAAGAGGAAGACCCCCAAAGAGAAGGATTGGCCAAGTGGCAGCATGGATGGACTCAAGCATGGCAACAGTAGTAAGGTTGGCCCAGGATGGGGCAGTGTTTCATTCTGCTGTACGTAAGGTTGCTATGAGTCGGTACTGACTCCGAGGCACCTAACAACAACAACAATGATTTTTCTTTAGTTCAAGATGTAACTTGTCTCATGTGCTCATAAGTCTCATATGCTTCTTGTCTCATTGATACAAGGTAAACGGTGAAGATACAGAAGAAAAGGTACATGGAGAAAACAGCTACCATATATTCAGTGCCGGAGATCACAGTTTTTGTTGTTTGGTTTTGAAGTTTTTATTGTGAGTTGAGTGAGAGTTTACAGGGCAGATCATCGGTTTTACATTCAACAAATCATACACCTTGTTTCATTACAATGATTATAATCCCCTCCATGTACCATCAGTTAACAGTATTTCTCTCTATTCACTTTGGCTTTTTTTTTAAACACTTGGGCATATATAACAATTTACATTACCAAAGGGCATATTCTGTATATCTGCCTCCTGGCTACCAGCTCTCAGTCCTTTTCTTCCCATGAATCTAGAGTCCTCAGCTGCTCCCTCTCTCCATGTCCCCATCTTTGCCTCCATCTCTGACGTCGCTGCTTCTTGGGAGAGGGTCTCGCATCTGCTTGTGCTCTTCTCCCTTGATGGTCCTAGGGTCCTCTGTTTCTCGATTGTAAGTTTAACCACTCTCCTGTTTTTGTTATAAAACTTCTACCTTTACAATTGTGACAGTCGCAATTAGACATGACCGGTGATTATATTCTTAATGGATGATTCTCATTTCTCCCATTAACATGATAAAGCACACATGCCTCTACTACCCTCAATAAAGCAAGTCTGGCAGTGTAGCAGATTATGAGCTGGACTGCTAACTGAAAGGTCAGAAGTTCAAATCTACCAGTCACTCTGTGGGAGAAAGATGAGGCTTTCTTCTCCCTTAAAGGCTTACAGCCTCAGAAACCCTATACAGGGTTGTTGTGAGTTAGAATTGACTTGGTGGCACACAATTACCACTGCCACCACCCTAAATAAATACAAATCCACATTTAATTACCCTTCAATACTTATGAATTACCTGAGAGGGACAAGAGCAAAAATAGAAGGATTCTAGCATTGACTTACTTTTAAGCATGGTGTGGCACCATAGGATAAACTTGGGATCAGAAGGTGTCATTCTTGTTAAGTGTCATCAAGTTAGCTCTGACTCATAGCAACCCTGTATAGGGTTTCCAAAGAGTGGCTGGTGAGTTTGAACTGCCAGCCTTGTGATTAAAACCAACCTTGAGGTCAAGTGCTTTTCCTATGGAGCTATACCAGGACTCCAATGGATAGATAGTAAGCATCCAAAGAACATGGAAAGAACCGAGCCATTGTGCCAAAAGAATTGGTTGCTGTTCAGTCATTTCAGGAGGCAGCATGTGATCATGAGTTGATGGTACTGACAGAAGAAATCCATACTGCACTGAAGGGATTGAAATACAAGGGTCCAAGAATTGATGGAATACCAGTGAAATGTTTAAACAAACTGATGCAATGCTGGAAGCCCTCACTCACCTGTGTGAAGAGCTTTGGAAGTCAGTTCCCTGGTCATCTGACTGGAAGATATCTATATTCATGCCAGAGCCAAAGCAAGGTGAACCAACAGAATGCAGAAATTACCAAATCATATCATTAATATCACACAGAAGGAAGTTTTTGCTGAAGAGCATCCAAAATTAGTAGTACATTGACAAAAAACTGGCAGAAATTCAGTTAGATTCAGAAGAGGATGTGGAACAAGGGATATCATTGTTAATTTCAGATAGATCTTGGCTAAAAGCAAGAGTACCTGGGTTTTATTAACTGTACAAAGGCCTTCTGCTGTGTGTGCCAGAATTGGAGGATGACTCATTAATGACCTGCAATATGGAGACAATGTAAACTTTTTGCTGAAAGCAAAGAAAACTGGAAGCATTTACTGATGAAGATCAAATACTACTCCATTCAATGTGGATTATACCCCAATATGAAGAAAACAAGGAGCTCTGGTAGCGTAGTGGTTACGGATTGGGTTGCGAATCTCAAGGTCAACAGTTCGAAACTACCAGCAATTCCACTGGAGAAAGATGAGGCTTTCTGCTTCCATAAAGGTTTCACAGCCTCAGAAACCCTAAACGGGGTGCTATGAGTTGGAAACGACTACACGGCACATAACCACCACCAGCACCAGCACCATAAAGAAAACAAAAATCCTCACAACTAGACAAATAAACAACATCAACAGATAAAAGATGGAAGTTACCAAGGATTTGGTTTTACTTGGATGCACCATCACTGCCCATGGAACAAGCACGCAAAAACTCAAATTATGTGTTGCGTTGTGCACATCTACTACCCAAGAACTCTTTAAAGTATTAAAAAGCAAAGATGTCTCTTAGATGACTAAAGGGCCCCTGACTGAAGTCATGATATTTTCTATCACCTCCTTTACATGTGAAAACTGGACAGTGAATATGGAAGACGAAAGAAGAATCAGTACCTTTGAATTACAGTGTTGATGAAGAATATTGGATATACAACTGCCAAAAGAAATCTGACCAAAACCTGTCTTGGAAGTACAACCCAAATGGTCCTGAGGTGGTGAGACTTCATGTTACACACTGTGGACATTTTGTCTGGAATGGCCAATCCCTATGACATCATGCTTGGTAGAGGGTCAGTGAAAAGAGAAAGACCCTCAAGGAGATGGGCACAGTGACTGTGACAATGGGCTTAAACATAACAAAGATTGTGAGGAAGGTGTCGGACTAGACAGCATTTCATCCTGCTGTTCAGAGGGTTGGTGTGAGTTGAAACCGACTTAGTGGTTATGAATCGGGCTGCAAACCTGAAGGTCAGCAGTTCGAAACTACCAGCTGTTCCACAGGAGAAAGATGAGGCTTTCTGATCCCGTAAAGATTTACAGTCTTGGAAACCCTGTACAGGGTTGCTATGAGTCGGAACTGACTCCACGGCACATTACAACAACAACAACAACACAATGTCTGCACAATCAATACAGCAGGCCTTTTACAATGAGTAAAGTGGCTTGGCATCCTGGATGCTTCAAAATGCATAACTTAGAGGCTATTTCCTTTCACGTGTTATCCACAGCCTCTACAATCCATTCGCCTTGGATCAACTAGCAGCACTCATGGAAGCAGCAGTCAAGAAATCAAATAAAGTATTGCATTAGGCAAATCTGCTGCACAAGACCTCTTTAAAGTGTTGAAGAATAGAGATGTCAGCTTGAGCACTATAGTACGCCTGACCTAAGCCATGGTATTTTCAATAATCTCATATGCATGTGAAAGCTAGACAGTGAATAAGGAAGACTGTAGAAGCTTTTGAGTTATAGTGTTGGAGGAGAATATTGAAAGTGCCATGGACTGCCAAAAGAACCAATAGACCCGTTTTGGAAGAAGTTCAGCCAGAGTGCTCCTTGGAGGCCAGGATGGGCAGGATGCGTCTCTCAGACTTCAGACATATTGTCAGGAGGGAACAGTCACTGGAGAAGGATATCATGTTTGGTAAGGTGGAGAGTCAGAGAAAGAGAGGAAGACCCCTAATAAGATGGATTGGCCAAATGGCCATATCAATGGGTTAAACTGTGGCAACAGTTGTGAGTTTGGCCCACGACAGGGCAGTGTTATGTTGTGCATAGGGTCGCCATGAGTCAGCACTGACGTGATGTCACCTAACAACAACAACCCATTTGAGGAATCCTGATGGTGCTCCAGAGTAAGCATTGGACTGCTAACTACAAGATTGGCAGTTCAAAGCTACAACCAGCTCCATAGGAGAAAGATGAGTCATTCTGCTCCTGTAAAGATTTATAGCTTCTGAAGTCCTGTACAGGGTCACTGAGTCAGAATCAACTTGATGGCAATGGATTTCAGTGGTGGACAATGCCTTTACACACTGAGGTACAGAAAGGGTTTGGTCCCCAGAGCCTCCAGACCTCGTTGACTGCACATGCTCTATGCACATCATGGGAATGGGGACACTGTGTTTCCTGTGTCAAGCTGAGGTCAGCATAAGTAGGAATATCATCTAGCAGGCCTGCAGGATCAAGTGCGTTCTTAGTTCAGCCCCACTTTCTCTGCTGGATCCGGTGGCACTTTGCAGAAAGGTTAATATCCTGCAGGTTCACTTGCTATTTGCAAATCAGGGGATACTTTAGAGGATATTTTACATCCGTGTTGAGGGTATGACTTTCTTAGGAGTAAAATCTCTGACTTTTTCACTAGACTGCATGGAAAATTGTTGCCAAATCATACTTAGCTCTGTTGTTTCCAAATGTTCAGATATGAAGAATGATGCGGTTCTGGGATGGCAGGTCTCATCAGACACATTCACCTCTGTGATGCCATTTAGCAATAATTCAATACATTTTGCTTAATAAATGAATAAGTAGTGGGAGTCCTGGTGTGGTGCCATAGGATAAGCACTTGCCCTCAAAGTCGGTTTAAATCACAAGGTCTGGGGCTCAAACTTACCAGTCGCTCCTTCGAAACCCTATATAGGGTCACTATGAGTTGTAGCCAACTCTTAACAATAAGAAGTGAGTTTCTTAATAGCAATGGCAGTATCATTCTCTAACTTAGTGTATTTTTTCTGACTCTAACAAAGACACACCTGACAGCAATTGTTTTAAATGAAGATAAACTTTTCTTAAGCAAAACTAACACATGAACAGCTGAATTCACAAAACAAATTAAAGGAGGGTTATATGCTTTATAAAGGACTTTTGTCATGCTGTGGTGACTTGTGAGTTGCTGTGATTCTGAAAGCTATGCCACTGGTATTTTAAATACCAGCAGGGTCACCCATGGTGGACAGGTTTCAGATGAGTTTCCAGACAAATACAGACTAGGAAGAAAGGGTGATGAACTACTTCCGAATCTTTATTCACTGAAAACCTTATGAATAGCAGAGAAACACTGTCAGAAATAGTGCTGGAAAATGAGCCCCTCAGGTTGGAAGACACTCAAAATGCGACTGGGGAAGAGCTGCCTTCTCAAAATAGAGTTGAATGTGATGATGCTATGGAGTACAGCTTGTGGGAGAAAAGCCTGCGGGACCTTCATTTGCTGATGGGACACAACTCAAAATGAAGAGAAACAGCTGTAAACATTCATTGAAAATCAGAACTTGGAATGTAGAAAGTATGAATCTGGGAAAACTGGAAATTCTCAAAAATGAAATGGAACGCATAAACATCGATATCTTAGGCATTAGTGAGCTGAAATGGACTGGTATTGGCCATTTTGAATCTGACAACCACATGCTTTACTATGCTGGGAATGACAAATTGAAGACGCATGGTGTTGCATTCATCATCAAAAAGAACATATATATCCATGTTCTTTCATAAGGTACACTGCTGTCTGTGATAGGATAATAACCATGCGCCTACAGGGAAGACCAGTTAATACCACTATTATTCATATTTATGCATCAATCACTAAAGCCAATGAGGATGACATAGAAGAATTCTACCAACTTCTTCAATCGGAAATAGATCAAACATACAATCAAGATGTATTGATCATTACTGCTGATTAGAATACAAAGGTTGGAAGCAGAGAGGTAGGATCAGTAGTTGGAAAATATGGCCTTGGTGATAGAAATGATGTTGGAGAACGCATGATAGAATTCTGCAAAACCAATGATTTCTTCATTTCAAATACCTTCTTTAGACAGCATAAGAGACTATACACATGGACCTCACCAGATGGAATACATAGAAATCAAATTGACTGCATTTGCAGAAAGAGAAGATGGAAAAGCTCCATATCATCGGTGAAAACAAGGCCAGGGGCAGACTGTGGAAGACCATTAATTACTCATATGCAAATTCAAACTGAAGCTGAAGAAATGAAAACAAGATCATGAGAGCCAAAATATGACCTTGAGTATATCCCATCTGAATTTAAAGATCATCTGAAGAACTGATTTGATACATTAAACACTAAAGACCAAAGACCAGAAGAGTTGTGGGATGACATCAAGAATATCATACGTAAAGAGAGCAAAAAGTCATTGAGAAGACAAGAAAGAAGGAAAAGATCAAAATGGATGTCAGAAGAGACACTGAAACTTGCTCTCCAGCATAGAGATGCTAAAGCAAATGGAAGAAATGAGGAGGTACAAGAGATGAACAGAAAATTTCAAAGATCAGCTTGAGAAGATAAAGCCAAATATTACAAGAAATGTGCAAAGATCTGGAATCAGAATATGAAGAAGGAAGAACATGCTCAGCATTTCTCAAGCTGGGGGAACTGTAGAAAAAATTCAAGCCTCAACTTTCATTATTGAAAGATTCTCTGGACAAATTATTGAATGATGCAGAAATCATCAAGAGAAGATGGAAGGATTACATGGAGTCATTGTATCAAAAGGAAATGATTAATGTTCAACCATTTCAAGAGGTAGTATATGATCAAGAGCCAATGATACTGAAGGAGGAAGTCCAAGGTGCATTGAAGGAATTGCAAAGAACAAGGCACCAGGAATTGATGGAATAAAAATTGAAATCTTTCAAGAAAGTGAGGTAGTACAGGAGGCACTCATTCATCTCTGCCAAGAAATTTGGAAGACAACTATCTGGCCAACTGATTGGAAGAGATCCGTATTTTTGCCCATTCCAAAGAGAGGTGACCCAACAGAATGCAGAAACCATTGGACAATCTCTTTGATATCCCATGCAAGTAAAGTTTTGCTAAAGGTATTACAGAAATAATTGACAGAGAAGTTCAATTAAAGGTAATACAATTGACAGAGAAGTTCCAGAGGTTCAATCCAGATTCAGAAGAGGCTGTGGAATGAGGGATATCATTGCTGATGTCCAATGGATCTTGGCTGAAAGCAGAGAATATCAGAAAGATGTTTATCTGTGCTTTATTGACAACGCAAAGCCTTTCGATTGTGTGGATCATGACAAGATATGGACAACATTGCAAAGTATGAGTATTTCGGAACACTTAATTGTGCTCATGAGGAATCTGTACCTGGACCAAGAGGCAGTTGTTCGAACAGAACATGGGAATACTGGATAGTTTAAAATTAAGAAAGGTGTGTGACAAGGTTGTATTCTTTCACCATACTTATTCAACCTGTATGCTGAACAAATAATTCAATAAATTGAATAATTCATTAATAACCTGTGATATGCAGATGATACAACCTTGCTTGCTAAAAGTGAAGAGGACTTAAAACATTTACTGATGAAGATCAAAAGCACAGCCTTCGGTATGGATTGCATCTCAATGTCAAGAAAACAAAAATCCTTACCACTGGACCAATAAACAACAATCTTATCAACAGAGAAAAGATCAAAGTAGTCAAGGACTTCATTCTTCTTGGATCTATTATCAACACTCACGGAAGCTGCAGTCAAGTGATCAAATGACATATTGCATTAAGTAAATCTGCTGCACAAGACCTTTTTAAAGTGAAGAGCAAAGACATCAGCTTGAGGAGTAAGGTGTGCCTGACCCAAGCCACGGTGTTTCCAATAACCTCATATGCATGCGAAAGCCAGACAGTGAATAAGGAAGACTGTAGAAGAATTGATGCCTTTGAGTTATGGTGTTGGAGGAGAACATTGAAAGTGCCATGGGCTGCCAGAAGAACCAATAGATTTGTTTTGGAAGAAGTACATCCAGAGTGCTCTTAGAGGCCAAGATGGCCAAACTTCGTCTCTCATACTTTGGATACAATGTCAGGAGGGGCTGGTTGCTGGAGAAGGATAACCTGTTGGTAAAGTGGAGGGTCAGAGAAAAAGAGGAAGACCTCCAATGAAATGGATTGGCCAAGTGGCAGCATTGATGGACTCAAGTGTGACAACAGTAGTGAGGTTGGCCCAGGATAGGCAGTGTTTCGTTCTCCTGTGCATAAGGTCGCTATGGGTCGGTACTGACTCGATGGCACCTAACAACAACAACAAGTAGCTTAGTGGTTATGAGTCAGGCCACTAACCTCAAGATCAGCAGTTTGAAACTACCAGCCATTATATAGGAGAAAGATGAGTCTTTCTGCTCCCACAAAGATGCACAGTTTCAGGGACCCTATGTAGGGTCGCTATGCATTAGAACCGAATCCATGGCACACTACCACCAGCATATGTTTTATAACTTAATAGACATATCCCTTAATGCAATGGATTCCTAAGTGCTGATCCACGATGATGATTTCTCAAATTCTGAGTGAAAAAAATCAGGATAATGTATTGCTTTTTATAAAACTAAGTTAATCAATTTAAAGAAGTCTTTTATTTAAAAAGCCACCTTCCCCATTTCTGGGGTTAAAAATGTTTATTATTTAATCAAATGATGGAAATTGTTTCTGGTAGTTTTGCCTGTCTAATGCCCTTATTTACCCAAATAAAGTTCCAATCCTGTGTCGGGTACCCTGTTTTCTGAAAAAGATTTTACTGCTTGGTAAAATCTTGGAGATTAGTTCAAATATATGATTCATTTTACAATAGTACACAAGTATTTTTTTTAAACCTACATATTGAATAAAGATAAGCCATTATTGCTGAGGGTACCCTGATGCTCATAATAATAATTGCCAATAGGTACCAAAGGGTATAGGAACTGAGCATTGCAATCAGGTCTTTTCAAGATGAATGAACTCATTTAAATTTCATAGCATCCTAACCAAGAGGTACTATTATTATGCACCTTTTATAGATGAGGAACTCTAGGCACAAACAAGTCAAGTCCTTGCTCCTAAACCTATGTAATTCAGCTAGTAAAATAGCAAAACTGGGATTCAAACCAAAGAGCTATATGGGTTATAACTATATGGGTTAGTCAACAGTTTTACTACAAAATTATTGTTGTTATTGTTAAGTGCCCTTGAGTCGGTTCCCATCATAGGGACCCAGTATAGGCTTCTGATAAGCATCTGGTGTCTGTACCTCCGACCTTTCAGTTCCAACCGACCTTTCAGTCCAGTGTTTCATCCTCCAGTGCCACACCAGGACCCCTTGATAAAATAAAAATATCCAAATGTCAATTTATTGTTTCTCAACATACTCTTCATTTAAGTCTATAATTTCTTAAGGAGATGTTTCCATCTCTATAACCCTAGCCTTGGGTTTGCTGTTGTTGTTGTTAAGTGCCGTCGAGTCGGTTTCGATCCATAGCGACCCTGAATAGGGTTTCCGAGGCTGTAAATCTTTACAGGAGCAGATCGCCTCATCTTTCTCCCGCGGAGCAGCTGGTAGTTTCGAACTGCTGACCTTCCGGTTCGCAGCCTGATTCGTAACCACTACGCTACCAGAGCTCCTTAGCCTTGGGTTTATACCACATCAAAACAACAGTTTCAGCATCCTCAAAGGACACAAATTGTGTTCTTTTGAAATGATGAGTTTCAGGAGCAAAAAGAAGTCTGGCCTTCACATCAAGTATCAATCCTGTCCCCTCTGTATACAAAATAGATAGGGACAGGCAACTTAGACATTGGCTACCTAAAATGAGGGGGCAATAAAGGCACTAAGTAACTGGCTTACAAGTTGTCAAGAGGGAGCTTAGTTTAAGAGTATGTGGGGGAAGGTAGAGTCGCCACTAAATAGTTTTCATCTTGTCTAGATGTGTCTGGTGAAAAGAGATAAGATTCTTATGATTCAATAGTAATTGTTATCATGATTAATTGTGACTGTCACAACTGTAAAGGTAGAAGTTTTGTAACAAAAACGGGTGAGTAGTTAATCTTACAGTCAAGAAACAGAGGACCCTACGACCATCAAGGGAGAAGAGCACAAGCAGAGTGTGGGATCCTATCCAGAGAAGCACCAACACTAGAGATGGAGGCAGAGATGAGGACATGGAAAGAGGGAACAGCTAAGGACTCTGGACTCGTGGAAAGAGAGGGACTGGGTGCTGGCGGTCAAGAGGCAGGCTTGCAGAATGTGCTGTTTGGTTGTTTAAATATATATATTCTTGTATACATCCTGCTACCCTCCACCCACCCAACCCCCCAAAATAATCAAACAATAGAAGCAAATACTGTTGGATGACCATGCACAGAGGAACTTATAATCATTGCAATGAAACGATGGTGTAAAGCCGATGTTTTCCCATGTACTCTATCACTCAGTTTCCAAGAAAAACTTAAAAATAAATAAAAAGCAAAAAAAAAAAAAAAAGTCTGAACAGGCAAGATTGGGCCTATAGCATGGTTGGGGCAAGGCAGGTTTCCCAGTGAAATTCTCATAGGACAGTCTGCTGCTCTGGAAGAATGAATAGGTGCTTTGTACTAATTGGAACAACAAAAAAAATTCCTCATTGTAACTTTCCTGGCCTTTTTCTCACCAGTACATTTTTCAATGTTATTAAAACTTCATAATAAGCCCCCGATTGTCCTCTGTTGTTTGAGAAAGTCTACCAAGATTCATCATTGGTAAGTTCCATTGAGTTGATTCGGACTCATAGCAATCTTGTACAGTTTCCCAAGTGCAGAAATGGGTTTGAACTGCTCACCATGTGGTTATGTCTTTGGAATCCTAAGAAACGATCTCTATAACCTTTGGTGCTGACTTCTCCGGCTTAAACTGGCCCAGGTGATTCCCTTTGAAACTACTGCTTTGACGGTGCTTGCTCTCCGGATGCCATCGGTAAATTCAAGACATGGCCCTAGTTAGGATTTGTTTCATTAAGTCATCTTCACAGGCTTCAATATTACTTAAAAGACGGATGGAAAGCAGCGTTTTGAACTACAGAATCTTAGCAAATAATTTTTGCACTCAGCAAGTCTAAAGACTGCTGAGGACTAGATGTTCACTTAAAACTGAAAATGGCAAACCATGTGAGACCCCAAGTTCAGTAGCCATCACATATAGTAATTCTACAGTCTTCTTCCATCAGTTTCCAGACTTAAGTCACAGTGTCTTCCTTTCTCCAAGTTGATGTTCTTCTCTTTCTTGGCTCATCTTTGAGGTTTTCCCCCACCTTCCTTAAAGCACTTGATCCATCTAACCATTGTTTCATGCAGGGCAGCATTACCATAAACTTGCAGGCAATTTTCCCATGGCAGTAAAAATATCCTTTTTCATGAAGACACCTTTATGAGACTTACTAATGAGAGAACTTATCTGCAGCCATACACTGATCACAGAGATATGTTTAAACACATTTTGTTTAGAATAAACCCATGTGCATATGAATTGGAACCCTAATTACAATGCTTTTGGACTTACATTGGTATATTACTATATTACAAAGAAATTATTCCAGAAAGGTTGTTGTTGTTGTGGTTATGTGCTGTCGAGTTGCTTTTGACTCATAGCGACCCTGTATAGGGTTTCTGAGGAGCAGCTGGTTAGTTTGAACTGCCAACCTGTGGTTCGTAGATTAGTGTTGACCCTATAGCGCCACACCAGATGTCCATGCCAGGAAGATACAACCTATAAAAAAACAATGATTATTATGTTCTAATGCTAAGGAAATGCAGTTCCAATTAGTATACCGAAGATAAAACTGCCACTGAAGACTCACAATATGGTAATTCAGAGCCTTTCCCAATCTTTCCTTATAATCTCAGTACTTGATGACCTATTTTTAGCTTCAGTATTTACATGCACTACCCAAAAGACAAAAACAAGAAAATATATGTCTAGTGTGGCATGCCAACCAAGTAGGGGCTAAAAGCATACCACCTCTAAGTTTATTCACTAAATTGTTGTTGTTGTTAGGTGCCATAGAGTGGGTACTGACCCATAGCGACCTTATGCACAGCAGAATCAAACACTGCCCTATCCTGGGCCAACCTCACTACTGTTGCCTCGCTTGAGCCCATCGATGCTGCCACCTGGCCAATCGGTTCCAACTCAACTCACAGCAATCCTACACAGCGTTTGCAAGGAGCGGCTGGTGAATTTGAACCTCTTAACTTGTATTTCAAAGCTGCCTTGAGGTCCAGTGCTTTATACTACAGCACCACACCAGGATTAACGCAGGACAATTGATCTGAGATTAAAGAAAGAAAAACATCTTTGAATATACTTAATTTGGTATAAAAAAAAGAATTAAAACCCAAATGATGTTATCCATCCCAACAATAGTTTCTTATTCAAAATACGAAGAAAAAAAATTTCAGTGGGAACTCATATAGTTCCCTCAAGCGGCTGAAACCCAACTATAAGAGCAATTAGGCAAGCACACAAAACAGGAAGTAAAAATTCATAGCAAATGAAAAGCAAAACTGATGAGCCAAACTAAATGTTTTTAAGTATAATGAAAAATAAAGACTTTCGAATTTACAGCTAACCGAACGGAAACAATAAATTTGGTTTTCAAAAGCTACAGTGCACTTGATGGTAAAAAATGGACTGGCAACTTCAATATAGGTTTGCACATTAAGGCTGTTGTCATTTTATTTCAATGATAAAGGGAAAAACAGGTTTTAACACTAATTAGCACTGATTCCCAGAAAAATCTCAGTGGCTAAAGAGGTCCTGGAGTTTTTGCAATTTAAGCATACTATGGACTAACATGTCCATCTCTGTAGACCTGAGAACTGAGTTGTGCATGCCCTGTCAGAAACCCTTGATAAGCTTACAGTATCACGATTTCTGAGACTGCAGGTAACAACTCCTGCGTAAGTTCTTCTTTCAGTTTTCTGGCTTCTACCCAAGTACCCATCCCTACTCCATATGCCCTAGAAAAACATAAGAACCAGTTCTAGGACGTAGCTAACTGCTTCGTTACCATTGCTCCTCCCCGATACTGGCTTCCCGCCGCCACAACCCAGCCCAGCCCAACTCTGTTCACAGCAAAGACCTACTCTGCCTATCCGAACTTGCCCCGCCCAGTATGATCACGTGACCACGGCCTACATTCCCGCCCCCCACCCCTCACACCAATCAGCAACGTCCTGAGCTCAAACCCAACTCTCAAAAATCCCCTTTCCAAAAGCCCACTTAATCTTACCGCCCCCCAAGTCCCTCCCCTTCCCTCTGTCCCGCCCACTCGCCCCACCTTCCTGTTTCCCTTCTCTCCAGCTGCCCACTTCAGCTCCTCGGCTTCGCCCCGCCCCCCCGTGGCCGCGCGCTTGCCCCCTTGTCTTCTCGCGAGATCTGACGTACTCGTCGCGGCCACCGTCGTCCCCCTCCCGTCCTCCCACCCTCCCTCCCCAAGCTCTCCACTCTCTGGCTCTCCTCCCTTCTCCCTCCCCCCTCCACCCTCTGGGCCGGATCTCGTCTCGTTGAGGCGGAGGAGGAGAAGGAGGAGGAGGACGACGTTCGGCCTGCGCAGTGAGATGTTTGTCCGTCGCCGCCGCCGCCGCCATCGCGGAGCAGCGCGATAAAGGGAGCCGAGTCAGTCGTGAGGGGGACCCCGCGGAGCTACCGCGCCAGTGCAGCCCCCAGCCGAGCCCGAGCCGCCCAAGTCGAGCCACCGCCCCCGCCGCCGCGGCCGCCCAGGGGCCGGCCTGCTCCCCCAGCCCAGCCCGGGGGCCGTGCCGCGGTCGCCCCCAGCGTCGCCCCTCGGCCGTCCGCCCGCCTTAAATGTGACACCGACGCCTCGGAGTGCGAGCTGAAGCCGCCGCCGGGAGGGGACGAGCACCATGTCGAATCTAAGCAAAGGCACGGGCAGCCGGAAGGACACCAAGATGCGGATCAGGGCCTTTCCGGTGAGTCTTTCGGAGCGCCCGGGACCCCGGGGCCCGACCCGGCCGAGATCCGCACGCGAGGCCCG
>NW_006408562.1:16215575-16223477 GCF_000296735.1 Chrysochloris asiatica | reverse complement strand
AGCCCCGCGCTCCCGTGGGCTAGGCCCGAGGCCGCCCTTCGTCTCCCGGCTCTGCGGGGACCGTGTGTGTAACTTCACGTGCCGCGTCCCTGCGGTGTGCAGAATGACGGCCGAGCCTGGGGGCTGATGTCGGGGCAGCTTTGAGCCCGACGCGGTGACAGTGGCTCCACGGAAGGCACTAGGGTCAGAGCCTAAGAACGTGGGCAGTATTTGCAGCATCGCCCATCGCACCCGCCTGCAGAGCTCTGACCAACTCTCCCGGAGGACTCGCCTCTTCCAGGAGATGCCAGAGAACAAACTAGGCGACTAGCGCGCGGTTTCTTAACCGTGGAAACGCAGGAAAAATGAGTGTAGTCACCATTCCGGGTGCAAGGGTGCTTTGCTCGGTCCGTTTTAGCAACAGCAGACCTGCTCTGTACTGAAACTTGTTCATTGTGGGGCTCGAGTCCTACGCTGGAGGTAGTACCTCTATAAGGTCTCATATCTGATTGAGGTGGCCCAGGGCAGGCAGTTCCAATGTCTGGCTCTACCAGAAACTGGGCATCCTTGCTTATGTCGCTGCAGTAACAGACCTACTTCAGGACAGACACTAACTAACAATTGAACTAGACGAGGATCTTGATTTTCCTTACAATCATAAACATTCTATCATGTGGGCCGAAAAAAGGAGGGGATTTGTGCTTACTTTGAAATAGAAAGTGTACCGTCTACAGTGAGGAAAGACCTATTCATGTAATTGCCCTCGTTGAGTGAGTAATTTCATCCCAGAAAACTCTTGAGTTCTTAACGTTTGAAAGAGTACACCTGATGACAGATTCTGAACTCATTAGACCCTAAGTTCAGTCAGGGCATAGACACTTGCAACTTGATGGAAATAAAGGTAGAATGTACTCAGGGATGTCTGATACTAATTAAAGGGATTTTGAATTTTTGAAGTATTTCAGGGGAAAAACACAAAAAACTACATGAGAAATGTTTGCCCTTAAAATGGGGCAAAGAACTGGATTTATGAATGCATAAGTAACATTTTCCTACTAAATGAATCCTGACTGTTATAAGCAAAATCTGGAATACTCAGCTTTGGAATTTGGAATACTCAGATGTTGTACAGAATCTGTACTGTCTTACATTGCTCATTCCTGGAGTGTGAACTTTTCTTATTTATTGATGAGTTACGGAATAGCACACATTTGATGTCAGTGGACTTCTTAGGTTAAATTCTGATTACCCAGATGTCTATTTGTTGTTCTTTTGTGTAGGAATGTAATCATCTTTTTTATCTCTTTAGGTTTGCCTGCTCTTTGGTGTTCTTCCTTCTCTCCATTCATCAGCAAATGTTCCTTGAGTTTTGTGTGTTACACTCTGTTCTATGGGTTTGGGATATAGCAGTCAGTATAGCTTCAAAGACCAAGCTCTCTGTTTTCTGAAGCATGTATTGAAAGGAAGGAATAGGAGTGAATTTTATTATTCCTTTAATTGAAGAGTGTGACATCCAAGCATGTTATACTGGACCATTTAAAAAAAAATTTTAAGGTGCATTATGGCTGTACAGTAAAATAAGACCTAAGATAGATGCCATCTTTCTATAATTGGTTGTCTTGTAAGTTTTTCTAAATCATTGAAGCTTGCGAATAGTGTTTAGTGTTCAATAGAATTGTTTATTTTTAAAAGTGTAAGAATTTTTCATTAATAAGTAGTAAAATGGTAGGACAGTAGCTCTGTAGATAGGCACTGAACCTGTGAACTTACGGTTGGTGGATTGAGCCCACCAGCTGCTCTGTGGGAGAAGGAGTAGGCTTTCTGCTCCCTCAAAGATTTATAGCTCTTAAACCCTATACAGGATTGCTGTGAGTCGGATCCAGCTTGATGACACGTAACAACAATAAAAACTATAAGTAGTTCCCACTGAGTAGAACTGTTAAATTTTCTTAATATAAAAAGTTTTTGTGTCATAGTTCCTTGAGCTTTCGTTGAGGATATATGATGGTGCTTCAGCAAGCTCATGGGAAAAATCCATTATCTTTTTTGTTTTGTTTTTAACTTTTATTGTAAAGTGAGTGATGGTGTACAGAGTAAATTAGTGTTTCATTCAGCAATTTGTACACATTTTGTTAAATGTTACTGATTGCAATCCCCATATATAATACTCACTTTCTCCCTCTGTTTTTCTGTTTCCATTTCTCCTTCTTTAATACTTTTGTACTCTGCCATTGGGTAAATGCTACCCTTTTGATTGCAAATGGTTTTTGATTCTAGGGTATGTATACATCTCTAGTGTTACTGCTTGACTAAAAATTGAACTATAGGCATGAGTTCATTTCTAGATCTGAAGGGTAACTAAGGGTCATATTCTGAGGTGTGCCACCTGTTTATCTGACCAGTAAGCCTGGTCTTTTTTATGACTTTGAATTTTGTTCCTCGTTTTTCTCCCACTCCAGTCAGACATTTCTAATGTGATTCCTTATAGAGCAGTTGGTAGTGGTGGCCCTGCACCATCTAGTTCTTCTGGTCTCAGAACAGTGGAGGCCGATCATCACATGGTTCAGTAGAAGTTCATTGTGCTAATTGTTTCTATCTGCCTTTGAATTTCTTCACTCTTATTTCCTCTGTAAATAGAGAGTCCAGTAGTTGCATCTTAGATGGTTGCTCACAAGCTTTTAAGACCCCAGTGACTACTCACCAAAGTAGAATATAGAACTCTGTCTTTGTGGACTATGTTGTCTGTTGACCTTGGTGTCCCTTGATACCATGTTCCTGAGCCCCCAGACTCAGTGACTCCTTCCCTCAAAGTGACTGATGATGTCTGAGACATTTTCTTCACTTTGCCCACTGTATGCTGGGTGGTTCAGTTTCATACTCAACTGTTTTCCTGAGGTTTGGTGGTTTGAACCTACCCAGCAATACCACTGAAGGAAAGGCTTGCTAATATGCTTCACTCACTTAGGATTACAGCTACACACCCCAAAAAACCTAAAGAAACCCCTAAAAGCAAGTTCTACTCTGTATACACAAGGTTGACATGAGTCAGAATCTACTCAGCAGCAACTAATAGCAAGTTAGTTAGGGTACATTGCTGTAGGGCCAAATTCCTCGAAAAGCAGTCGAATCTATTAACAAACATGCTGCTAGTAGGAGATAAAATCCCCATACTCTGGGGCTCTTCACTCACTGCTTCCAGGGATGTCCAGTCCCAAGAACCAAAAGCCATTATCTATAAATTTTCTTTTTCCAAAACCTTTTTGAAGTCCCCACATATGTTCAACTTAATGATAGGCTATTTCATTGACTTATCTTTTGATGTTTGAGTACAGTCAGACAGAACTTTTTCTTCTTTCAGTTTAGTAACCTTGACCACATAACTACAATCTTCATGGGTGTATAGTCAAAGTAGTAAATGTATAATATTTCATGAAGGGAAAAAGATTGTGTATATACATATGCATGTACTTAAAGCTATTGTATTTTACCGGTATCAGTTGAATATAAAGTTACTATAAGTAGCAGGAATCCTTGAATGGCTCTGTAGACTAAGCACAGGATTGCTAACCACAAAGTCAGTGGTTCAGACCTACCACCCACTCCTTGAAACCCTATATGGGGGGTTCTATGAGTCAGAACTGATTCAACAACACTTAACAACAATACCGTAAGTTGAGCAGCATTGTAGTTAAGTGCCATCAAGTTGACCCTGACCCATAGCTACCCTCTATAGGGTTTCCAAGGAGCCACTGGTGAGCTTGAACCACCGACCTTGCAGTTGAAACAACTTTGCAGTCTGATGTATTAGCCCGCAGCCACCAGGGCTCTGAGCAGTATTGTAGTTTACCCAGAAGTCTCAGGTGTTCAGAGTATGTTTCAGAAATCAGCGTGTGAACATTCTATAAAATTAAGTTGTTGCTAAGTGCCATCAAGTCAGTTCTGATTCAGAGTGATCCTGTAGAGGGTTTCCAAGGAACGGCTGATGGGTTTCAACCACCGACCTTGCACTTAGCATACAGTGCCACACCAGGACTACAAAACATTTTAGGGGAGCATTTTGTTTTCGTTGTAAAATAGAGCAGTGAGTGAACTTATAGGGTATTTTGTATTTGTGTATGCCTGCTGTAGGTACAGTCTCACTAGTGAAATCAGGTGCATTTTGAAGTTTGAATGTCTATTATAAGTGTACCTTCATCATTATTGTTTACAAGAATAAAAGGTAATCCATACACCAGTTTAATGCACAGTTTGCATTTTAAGAAACTTTTTCATAATATTTCAAGAGAAATTGGTTCCTTTTAGGATGGAAAACAATAAGGAACTTTCTGTATTTATAAGCTACTGACAGGAAACGTTTATTCCAGTTTTTAATTTTTCTTGCACTGTACAAATTATTTGTAATTTCACATCTTTTTGTTGATAAATTTTAACTTTTTAAAAAACTCATACACAAAACCACATCATGGGCCACAAAACAAAACAAAACAAAAGAGAATGTAGTTGTGAAATGTCTGGAAACCACGTGGGTTTAGGCAAACTAATGCTGCTCAAAAAGTACACACTCTTCTTTCCTCTCAGATACCATGTGTTTTATAACTCCTGAGCCTTTGTTCAACAGCCACTCCTTGGAAACTCTATACAGGGTCTCTATGAGTCGGAATCGACTTGCCAACACACTTAACAACAATACTGTCCAGAATTTGATCTTCATGGAAATAAAAAGCTTGATTGGGATTTGGGGAACTATATGAATGAAAGAGGTGTGTCCTCTCCTAGATTTGCTGTTTTGGGCTCATCCTTCAGAATTAGGAGATGAACAAGAGTAAGTCAAAAAATATTGCTACCAGGGTACCAGTTCATACATGCTCGAATTTATTCCAAGCAAAATGTGTTTAAACATGTCTTTGCAATCAGTGAATGGCTGTAGATTAGTTCAGTAGTACACTTAGCTTAGTCATATTAGAGTGCCTTAAAAAAAAAGAACACATATTTGTACCATGGGGGTCTGTTGTTGTTGTTGTTAGGTGCCATCAAGTTGCTGCCAACTCGACTCATAGCGACCTTATGCACAACAGAAAAAAACACTACCCGATCCTGGGCCAACCTCACTACTGTTGCCACGCTTGAACTCATCGATGCTGCCACTTGGCCAATCCATCTTGTTGGGGGTCTTCCTCTTTTTCTCTGTCCTACCACCTACCAAACATGATATCTTTTCTCCAGTGACTGGTCCCTCCTGACAATATGTCCGAAGTATGAGAGCCAAAGTTGGCCATCGTGGAGAACAATTTTTGAGGTCTGAGCTAATATCAGAGTTTTAGACACTCACGTGGACATCTTCCCAATTATTTAATCTTTGTGAACAGTTTGTGGTAATGTTGCCTCACATAAAACAGTTGTTTTTCGATGGATCAAATGTTTTAAGGTAAACTTTAACGATGAGCCCAGAGTGAGAAGATCATTAACCTTGAAGAATGAAGAAATTGACTGAAGTTCAGAAACTGGAGGAAAAGAAAACTATAGAATTTCTACTGATGAGATAGCTACTGAAGTTGGGATTTTACGTGCATTTTCAATTTTAAAGCAAACATCCTGACCTCAGCAAGCATTTGGCTTGATGGGTGCTGAAAGCATTGTATGAGATCAGCTAGCTCAAAGAGCTGATCTCAGGTCAGTCTTTTAAGCAAGATCAAAGTTAATGAAGATAATTTTGTGGAATGAAGTGTAACTGGGGACGCACTCTGGATTTACCAGTGGGATCCAGAAAGAATGTCCAATCAAAACACTGATTGCCGCTTAAACTCAAGGCATAGAGGTCAACTCAGGTGTTCAAAGGGGTAATCTTGATAGATTTTATCCAAGGACTCAAGACAATCATGAGGGTTTGTTATGAAGAAGTTTCAAGAAAATGGGAAACACATTGGATGAGAAAAAGGTCGGGAAAGGTGTGCTGAGAACTTGTTCCCATCATGACAATGCATTTGCTCATTCTTGGAGAGCAGTTACGAGCTGTCTATGAGAATTCGTTGGTAAACCTTATCCCATCAGCCCTCCAGATCTGATTTTGCCCTTTCAGACTTTTAATCCTGAAATTCAGAGAACCTTTAAAAGGAACATGAGGATGCCAAAACCACTGCTTTGATGTGGTGTAAATCGAATAGCTCAGATTTTTTCTGGGAACGCTTAGAGAGATGGAGGATATGTTGGCATTTGATATTTTTGTTAAAAGTTCCTAAGTTTTTAGGAGTCCTTTTCACTTTTTGCTCATGATGACAGTGACGCTGATCAGGCTTTTCAGACCTCTTCCTTGAAGCCTTGAAAACAGTGTCAGTGGTTTATCTACCAGTTGCTGGGGAGTGATCCAGAGGGTTTTCTAGGGCTGCTTTTGGAAGTCGATTGCCAATCCTTAACTTTCAAAGTGACTCTGGGTGGATATGAACTTCCAGCCTTTTGGTTAGCACTAAGCATGTTAACTGTTTACACTACCCAGGGGAAAAGCATGCTAAGTCATATAAGCGAATCTGTGGTTTTGATGTCTACTACGTAACTCTATATGAGCTCCACAGATAAGTAACCTGTATAGTGTGGACAGTGAATGGTGTCATGCCCACAAGGAGCTGACATGAGTGAGAGAGATGAGTTTTTAGATCATTTGTGATGCACTTAAGAGACAGGTGGGGACAGTTAATGTTTTCTTTTCTTTTTGGTTTTCCTACCTACTGTGGTTATCTATAGATTTTGGCGAACAGCTTTGATCTTCATAGTAGGCTTTTGTTGGAGGAAGGAAATTTTGCCTAGAACTTCCAGGACTTTATATACCAAACTGCTGAATAGTAGTTAATTACACAGGTAATTAACTATGAATTTGTTTTACTGTTCTTGATGTATCTTTTTTTATTAGAGAAATTATGGATAAGTGTTACTTAGGCAATCGGCTTGTTTTGGACAGCCCACTGTGTTCTGATGTGGCGCTGTTGGTTAATGTGCCAGACTGCAAAGCCGTTTGAACTACAAGGTCGGTGGTTCAAGCTCACCAGCTGCTGCTTGGAAACCCTGTACAGGGTTGCTATGGGTCAGAACCGACTTGACGGCACTTAACAAAACAGTTTTAGAAGTAGAGAATAGGACCATAAACTGTAGTTTTATTTTGCATTGCCTTCCTAGTTAGCAGCTGAGAGGAGCCTTGAAATTAGCACTGACGTTAAATTTAGAACTCCTTTCGTAGTATGAAGTGTATTATGAAAATCTGGCAATTTTGAAAGCACAATATATGGTAGTCATAAATTGGATTCCATTAAACATACTAGAGAAAGCTTCATTTGTCACAGATGTAGGTAAATAAACGTGGTTGCTGCTGCTGTTACATGCTATCAAGTTGGTTCCGACCCACAGTGCTCCTGTGTAGGGTTTCCTAGGAGCAGCTGGTGAGCTTGAATCACCGACCTTGCAATTCAGACGACTTTGCAGTCTGGTGCATTAACCCACAATGCCACACCAGGATTTATTTAGTGAGAAAATGATAAAATTAAGACTGGAAAAAATAATATATTTTCCTTTGTGTTGTAAATTGGGAGACCTTAGAAATAATTTTTATTTGTATATTTTAAGATTTTTTTTTTTTAGCAGTTTTGTTAGATTTTTATGAAAGTGGTCAATTTGTAGTTTCAAATAATGCAACTTTGAAACAGCTGTTTGCTCATTTTAAGTTCAGCAAAAAAGGCCTGGGTCAGGCGTACCTTAGTCCTCGAGGTGATATCTTTGCTCTTCAACACTTTAAAAAGTTCCTGTGCAGCAGATTTGCCCAGTGCAATACGTCCTCTGATCTCTTGACTGCTGCTTCCACGAATGTTGATAGTTGATCCAAGAAGAATGAAGTCCTTGACAACTTCAATCTTTTCTCCATTGATAAGAATGTTGTTTATT
>NW_006408562.1:16150875-16214193 GCF_000296735.1 Chrysochloris asiatica | reverse complement strand
TAACATTTTGATGTGTTTCCTTTAAATCTTCCATACGCTTGTGAAGTTGAGGTTATACATCATTTTGTACATTGCTTTAAAATGACATGTTACTCTACATGCTTTTGAAAGCATTTCAAATGATTATAATACTCCATAGTTCCTCAGTTTGCTTAACTATTTCACTACTTTTCCTGATGTCGGGTATTTTGATTGCTTCTAATGATCTATATTGTTGCTATTAAAAATAACATATTGTTTCTGTTTAGGCTTATAGAATATTTTGCCCATGCATAATTAGAGAATGACTGGGCTAAAGATAAATTGGTGCATCTTACCAAATTGATCTCCAGAAAGAATAGTAGTAATAATTACAAATAGCCCACAACAATCCAGACCCATTGCTGTTGGCTAGTTCCAGCTCTTGACAGTCCCAGAGGTTCCAGGTAGAACTGTACTTTTAATAAAAAGGAAACTTGGTGGTATAGTAGTTAGTGCTCAACTGCTAAGTAAAAGTTAGCAGTTCTAATCCCCCCCCAGTTGCTGTGCTTGATAAAGACCTGGTCATTTGCTTCCATAAATATTGATGTTGTTAGTGACCTCGAGTTGGTTCTGACTCATTAGTGACCTTATGTTTCTGAGGAGCAGCTGGTGGGTTTGAACTGCCAACCTTGTGATTTGCAGTCTAGTCTACAGCACCATGCAAGGAGTCCTCCATAAAGATTAGCATAAACCCAAACCTAGTTGTTTTTTTACCAAGTCGGTAATCTTTTATAAAGATTAGTATAAATCAAAACTGTAGAGTCAGTTTCAACTCATAGTGATCCTGTAGGACAGAACTGCTCCCTAAGGTTTCCAAGGCTGTAATCCTGGTGTGATGCTGTAAGATAAGCACTCAAACTTCATACGTGGTCACTGTGGGTTGGAACTGACTCGATGGCACTTAACAACAACAATCTTTTCAGAAGTAAGATTGCCATATTTTTCTTTTATGGAGCTGCTGGGTGGATTTGAACCACTAACCTTTTGGTTAGCAGTTGGACACTTAATCACTGCACCATCAGTACTGCTTCCACAGCCTAGGAAATGCTATAGGATAGCACCACTCCATCACATAGGGTTGCTGTGCGTCAAAATTGGCTTGATGGCATACAACAACAACGGTATAGAAATACCTCACCAGGCCTTTCTTCATGGTGTCAAAGGGCAGATTTGAACTGTGCCAGCCTTTTCAGATTGCCGTAGCCAAGTGAAAAATGTGTCGTCTAGGGGCCTTGTTGTTGTTAGATGCCATTGAGTTGGTACCAACTCAAAACAGTCTTATGCACAACAGAACGAAACGCCTGCCTGTCTTGCACCAGTCTCACATCCCTGCTGTGCTTGAGGCCATTGATGCAACCGTTGTGCCACTCCATCTAGGGGCCTTAGTTATAATAATAATGTCTAGCACTTAACCATGTGCCAGACACTGTTCTTTATGCTTTGCATATATTAAACTCATTTAATTTGTGTAACAACTCTGTGTAATACTGCAGTTAACTGTTTTATAAATGAAGTACTCTGCTTAAAGGTACTCTGCTTACAATAGCCAAACTAGGATTCTAGCTCAGGCAGTCTGACTCTGTTGTTGCTAAGTACCTTTGAGTTGGTTTCGATTCATAGCAACCCTTTATAAGGGAGCACAGTGGCTCCATATGATAAGCACTGGACTGCAAACCACGAGGTCTGCAGTTTGAGCCAACAAGCTGCTCTGCAGGAAAAAGATAAGGCTTTCTGCTCTCACTTAGATTTAAAGCCTTGGAAACCCTATACAGGGTCTCTATGAGTCGAAACCAACATGGATGCACTGAACAACAAAATACGGTTTCCAAGGAGCAGCTGGTGGGTTTGAACTGCCGACTTACAGATTGCTGTCCAGTGCTTAGATAGTCTGGCTCTGGAGCTCTGGTAGCATAGTGGTTATGAATCGGGCTGCTAATCTCAAGGTCAGCAGTTGGAAACTACCAGCTGTTCTGCGGGAGAAAGATGAGGCTTTCTGCGTCCATAAAGATTTACAGCCTTGGCAACCCTGTACAGGGTCGTTATGAACCGAAATGACTCCATGGCACATAACAACAACAATATGTCTCTCAAGGGTGTATCAGTTCATCCTGCTATATTATCCAGCATATTGTTATGTTTCAGAAGTGAAAAAAAAGTAGTATCTTCTCATTTTAATTTACATCTTTGTGATTGTTTTTATGGCTTAGTAGGAATAAAAGTATGGGTAGAATGCAGGGAATTTTAATTTATATTGGCATTGGAGTATTAACATACATTGTAGGAGTATATACAGCAGTAAAAGAGACGGAGGACATAGTAGTCAAGAGTGTGGATTTTGCACTGGCAGAATTTGATTGCCGGTGCCATTTCATATTGAGCTTTTAACAAGTAACTGAACTCTCCAGGCCTCCCTTTTATCCCCTGTAGAATCAGAACCCTAAAAGGACTTAACCTTAAGTATTGGTGTGAGGTAAAGAATATAAATCAGTAGAGCAATACCTAACGTTTTACAAGCTCTACCTCCACCTCTACTACTAGTTGGCCCTTCCTCATCATGCTGAATTTGTATATTTAAATAATTAATTTACATATTAACATCGAATTTCTTTTGCAAGTAGTTAATGTTGTACACTTAAATTGATTCTGCGTCTTTTTTGTATAGTTTTTTTAGAACTCATGGTTTGAAAAGTTTACAGAGTCTATTTTGAACCAGTCTAAAAGAAATCAGTTAAGAAATCAGTCTCAAAGGATAGAGGCTTGGTATTACTGCAGCCCTTCAAAAGGAAGAAATATATGCTGTTAGCACGCTATCAGAGCTCCTCACCAGGGTCGCTATGAGTCGGAAGCCACTTGACTGGCTTGTGGGATAATGCACTGGACCACAAGGTCAGTTTGAACTGCAAGGTCGGCAGTTCAAATTTACCAGCTGCTCCTCAGAAACCTGTCACAGGGTCCCTATGAGTTGGAAATGACCCAAGTGCATGTAACAACAACAATAGTCACCTCTCCAGTTAATTTTGTTGGAGTCCTGGTGTGGTGCTGGGGGTTAATGCGCTGGACTGCAAGGTTGGTTTAAAGTTCACTAGCTGCTCCTTGGAAATCCTATACAGGGCTGCTGTGAGTTGGAACTGACTCCACAGCACACCACCACCTCCAACAACAACAATAAAGAATTTTTAAGTGCCTGTAAATCTCTACAGGAGCAGAAAGTCTCATCTTTTCTCCTGCAGAACAACTGATATTTTCCAATTGCTGACTTTGAGGTTAGCAGCCCAACTTGTAACCACTCTGCTACCACAGGTGTCATCAAGTTATTTCCTATTCGTAGCATCCCTGCGTATGATTTCTGAGGAGCAGCAAGAGAAATGACCGAGAGGCAGTCGTTCATACAGAACAAGGAAGGAGACGCTGAATGGTTTAAAATCAAGAAAGGTATGTGTCAGGACTGTTGGTTTGTATGCTGAGCAAATAATACGAAAAGCTAGATTATATGAAGAAGAATGTGGCATCAGAATTGGAGGAAGACTCGTTAACAATTGGTGGATGGCACAACCCTGCTGTTGAAAGTGAAGAGGAATTAAATTACTTACTGATGAAGATCAAGCCACATCCTTTGGTATGGGTTGCACCTCAAAGTAAAGAAAATGAAAATCCTCACAACTGGACCAATAAATAACATCATGATGAATGGAGAAAAGATTGTAGTTGAATTCAAAGTACCATGGACTGCCGGAAGAACAAAGTAATCTGCGTTAGAAGTACAGTCTGTATGCCTCCTGTAAGCTAGGATGTTGAGACTTTGTGTCTCATACTTTGAACATACTATCAGGAGGGACCCATCCCTGGAGAAGGACATCATGCTTGGCAAAGTGGATGGTCAGCGAAAAAGAGAACGCCCCCCAACGAGATGGGTTGACATAGTCGACAGCAGCATTGGGCTGAAGCATAGCAGTGATTGTGAGATTGGCGCAGGGCTGGGCAGTGTTTTGTCCTGTTGTGCATAAGGTCGTTATGAGTTGGCACTGACTCAACTGCACCTATTGACAACTATTATTCTCTTCTACTTACTACTTATAATCTTTTTATATTATTATGTTCTTGGATATGAAGACCCCTTCCACTCTTCAAGCTGTACGGCTACCACTTCTGCCTCGGTTACTAGTTGCCCCTTCTATCATTTGCTTCCCACAAAGTCCAGAAATAGCAGCAAAATACATTTTGGATCATCCTACACTCATTCACGGCTTCTATTTTCTAGACTATTGTACATCCCAGGATAAACTCACAGAACTGTGGTCTCAACCTTATCTGAACTCTCGGAACCTTTGAGCAAATTATGACTTATCCCAAATTTTAATCACCCTGACCTTAAGTTCTTTATTGTGAATTAACTCTCTTCAATGAATTTGCTCGTGTTTCACTGTGAACACTAATTCTATGAGGTGTTCGTTCCTTCCACTTTCTTCCATTTTGATGATATTTTTAGCCTGTTTTGTTCTTAATTCCTTCCATCTGGTCTCATAGAAGAAGCCCTGGTGGTGTAGACATTTGCTTATTGGCTGCTAACCTACAAGGTCAGTAGTTTGTCTTCACCAGCTTCTCCACTTTGGCGTCCTGTAAAGATTTGCAGCCTCAGAAACCCAACAGTGGGTCGCTGTCAGTCAGAATTGGCTTGATGGCAGTGGGTGGGTGGTGGTCTCGGAGAAGATCTCCGTATTATCTTCTTTCACAGTCAAGAGTCTTCAGAGAGTAACTGTCTGTATTCTTTACTAGAGCGATGTTTTCTTTAGTGACTTTATGGATAATGGTGTGAAACTACCTTCTCCTGCACCATTCTCGTAATCTTTCTCATTGTTGCAGCCACTGTGTACCTCTTATCTAATTGTGTGTGTGGGGGGGGCAGGGGGGCGGGGAGTTCCTCTTTTTCACTGACCCACTGCCAAGCATGATGTCTTCCTTCAGGGACCGGTCGCTCCTGAACACATCCAAAGTACATGAAACAAAGTCTCAAAATCACTGCTTTCTTTAATGCTCAAGGAGTATTCTGGTTGTACTGCTTCAAGACAGATTTGTTCATTCTTATGGCAGTCCATGGTTTATGTATTGTTCTTCACCAACACCATAGTTCAAAGGCATCAGTAATTCTTGAGTCTTCTTTATCGTTGACCAGCTTTCACATGGCATTTGTGGTGATTGAAAATACCATGGTTTGGGTCAGGTGCACCATAATCTTCAGAGTGACATCTTTTCTCTTTAACTGCACCATAGTATTCAAAGTGACATCTTTGCTCTTTAATATTTTAAAGAGATCTTCTATAACACATTTACCCAATGCAGTATATAGTTTGAGTTTTTGACAGTTGATTGTGGATCCAAGTAAAATGAAATCCTTGACAACTTTAATCTTTTCTGTTATCATGATGGTGTCTTTTGGCTCAGTTGTGAGAATTTTTGTTTTCTTTACATTGTAGTGTAATCCATAAAGTTGATTTTTGGACAGGATGTTTATTTTTGGGAACCAGTTTGCAGATTATGGAGCCCTGGTGTGGCACTGTAAGATAAGCACTGGACTTCAAGGTCGGTTTGAACTGTACGGTTGGCATTTCAAACTCATCAGTCACTCCTTGGACACCCTTTCCAGGGTTGCTATGAGTTAGAAACGATCTGACAGTATTTAATAACAGCACCAATGCCGATTATAATTGCACCTTTTATTGATGATTTAAATTTCTCATTATGAATGCTACTGTTCTGAACCCAAGTGAATGTATATTGTGCTTCGTTTGTGATTTAACAGAATTGTCTCTGAGTACTGTGCTTTTCTTATTAATAATCTTTTCCGTACTTCCCTCGAAATTCATTATTAATTCTGGCAGAATACTTCAGTTATATTGTAACTGAAGACAAACAGGTTAATCATGTATCAGTAGTGTTAACAATGGCAGGGAGCTTCAAAACATGCATAGGAAAATGGATTTGAAATAATGGATTTTTTTTCCTACAAATTTTTGGAAGCCCGTATTTCATTAAGTTTAAATCATTAAAGGAGCCAGGTAAGTCTTTTCTGTGTAGTTGAAGAAACATTTTTATTCTGCAAGTGTTGTATATTAGGTGCGTTCACTGCTTTCTTTACTACACTGCACCCCGTCTTCTCCCATTTCTCCTACCACAAGTTGAGGGGGAAGATGAGGCTTAGGGAGTTAAATACTTGTTCAAAGTCTATTTGCATGCGTCTCACTAGATTCTTTTCCTCAAAGTTTGAGCGGTGACTCTCTTTTTGATGGTTGAGGTTGTTTAAGATTTAACTGATAAATAAATGGTATTATTATTACAGGTATTAAGTCATTGCATTGTCATTGGTCATCAAATAAGATTTGTCATTATTAAATATAGCTGGACTGTATTCAGATATATTTTTGATGTCATCTTGTCATCATGCTATGTATTTATTATAAGGACTACCATAAGGGATCCTGGCATAGCACTGTATATAGGATCAGCACTGGACTGCAAACCACAAGGTCAGAGTAGTTCAAGACTACTAGCTACTCCTTGGAAACCCATGGTTGCTATGAGTTGGAATCAACTCGATGGCACTTAGCAGCCATAAAGTAAGACTCGGTATCTATTCTAAGGTGCTTATAGTCTGGGAGGGCACTTCATTACGTGATTGATGGCTTGATTATAATTGATTATAATACATACTGCCATTCCTCAAATGTCTGTACCAAAGCAGCATTTTTGAGGCTTAAGTTAGAAATTAATGTCAGGCATTTTTCTTGTTCATTTTTTTCTAGCTGTGTCATTCTGAATTGCCTGGAATTTCAAATTCGCACCCTTTTCCCCACCCACCCTGTTCTAAATTTCTTCTTTAGAAAATTATTCACAGGGGACGAAAGGCTTCTTGTCCTTTGTATGCAGTGGATGTGAAGAGTATAATTCCTTTTATTTTAATTTCACTTAACACTAGGCCTCCAATTCGTAGTAATTGGAGAACCTTCAAGATATGTAAGTATATAATAGACTACTATCCTTTCATATTCAGGCATTTTGAAGATTGTATTTTTGTTTAATTTGAAGTAAGGTAGATGAACAACTTGGTATTTGTGAAAGAAAACAAAGGAGGGAAGAGTTATTTTTGTTATTGGTAATTAACTAATGAAGAAATGTTAATCCTGGATACGGGAGGGTAGGCAGAGAGAGGGGGGAGGACACACTGTAAAATTCAAGTTTTCCTATGGTTTTAATGGTCTTGGTGTATAAGGAATTACATACGACTTTCCCCCCAGAGAAAAGCTTTTTTTCCTTTTTCTACTAGCTAAATTTATTTTGCTTGCTGAATGTTTGTAACTTGAGCTTCTTGGAGAATGATACTTTATGTATCTAATTGGTGGTGATGGTAGTGGTTGTGTTCCATGGAGTTCCAATTCATAGTGAACCTGTGTAAGGTTTCGGAGGCTATAAATCTTTACAGGCGCAGAAAGCCTCATCTTTTTTCTGTGGAGTGATTGGTATTTTTAAACTGCTGGTCTTGTGGCTAGCACCTCAACTGAACCCACAATGCTATCAGGGCTCCTTTAGCAAACTTTAAGTTTTGTAAATTTTATTTCATTGTTTTTTTTCTAAAGCATCGGTTGCTAAATCTTTTCTTGAGTTTGTTTATAGTTACTGCAACCTAAGTAAATTGAATTCGTCATCAGTAGGATTAAAATCATGGATTAGAATATTTCTTCAAAAGAATGTTCTTTTAAAAATTATACGTAAGGTAACGTCCTCGACAAAGCATAGACTGGTGTTTTTACAGTACCTTGTTGATGAGCTTTGGCATTTACATTTAATAAACTTTCTTTGGCAGTTATTATTGTATTGACTCAAGGATAGATGAGTGAGAAATTAATAATTTTTTTGCAAGCATTGTTAACATGTGCACTTGATGTCAAGACCAAAGCATTTATGTATAGGAATATGCACTTGAAGTCCATTGCATTTGGCCTGTTGTTTTCAAACTTATTTTATTTAGTCAGGTAAAGGTTGTAACAATTGAATCTCTGAAGACGGGCCCATTCCTTGTATTTTCTTCCCAGTTAATATATATTACCAAAAGTAATGAATTAAATACCTTCCTAAGGTATTTCAACTAGGTGAGTTAGGAAACATTCTAAGCATTACTAACTAAACAAATGAAATTTGAGAATCTGTTGTTTGCAAATTATTGCACTTTGTCTCAATTTTAAAAAGATGTCTGAATATGTAAAAATTACTTTCCTTGCTCTAGATAAGGATGTTAACATGTTTTTCCATATTACTGCCACTCAAATGTTCATATTTGCAAACTTGCATTGGTATAACTTGGCAAAATGGTATTCATGAAACATTTATGGCTGTCTAATTTCATTGTCTAATGGAAGAAAAAGATCCATAAACAGGTAATCATTATGCAGCGTGGGTGTGTAATAATGGCTATAACCTGAGTATTATTGAAGAGCTGGGAATGAGTTGATAACTCTTTGAGGAGGTCAGGGAAGGATACTTGGAGTATATTAATACCTGCGTTATGTTGAATGGAATGTAAAGAATCAGATGAAGAAGAGGCAGAAGGAGGAGCATAAACAAGACATTTGGGGAGTGTAAGTGGGGCAGCTGTGACAGTGGATGGGAATGCTTTGAGAAATAGCAACTTGTATTTTGCGAATTAAGGCGCTCTGGTAGCATAGTGGTTATGAGTTGGGCTAATAACCTTAAGGTTAGCAGTTTGAAACTGCCAGCCTTTCCATGGGAGAAAAATGAGGCATTCTGCTTCCGTAAAGATTTACAGCTTTGGAAACTCTATACAGGGTCGATATGAGTAGGAACCGACTCCATGGTCATCACCATCACCACCACATTGAGAATTACCATTGGTTTAATGTTAGAGAATTAAGTGTAAGATAAGTAATAGTAGGTGAAAGATGAGGTTGAAGTAGACATTGATTAGATCTTGGAAAGTGTTATGTTCCGTTTTAAGATATCGCCCCCTCTCCCCCTTGTGTCACTAATAAAGTGTTATTGAAGGGTTTTGAACTGAATCATGTTTATGTGTTTATTTTAAATTATTGGTGATTTTCAGACCAAGAGGTCATGATAGTTGAAAGACTTGCTTGCAGTGATCCAGAAGAAAGTTTTAGAATTCTAGTATTGGAGATAAAGAATAAGACGTGTTAAGAAAAAGATATTTGAAAAATACCTTGGACCTAGTATTAGTTGTGGAGTCCTGGTATAGCGCTATAGAATACACACTGGACTGCTAATGGCAAGGTTGTTGGTTCAAACCCACCTGCCCTTCCTTGGAAACTATATGAGTTGGAACCGATTCAACATGGCACTTAAAAATAACAGCAATATTAGTAGTACTTCATGGTGGAATGAGAGAAAGACAAGAATAAAATATAAGGCTTATGCTTCCAATTAGACAATTGTTAGAGAAGATTTAGGCTAGTTCAGTGGGTGAGTTTATTTACCAGCTATTTTGGATGTGGTAAGTTTGATCTGTTTGTAGCATTTGGTTAGAGATGCCCAGCAGTTAGTTAAACATAGGAATTTTAAGCTTTGAGGGCAGGTCTTAGCTGGAAGTACTTAGAAGTCATTAATATGACTCCTGGTGTGGCACTGTTGGGTAAGCAAATGTACTGTGAACCACTAGGTAAGTGGTTGAAACCCACCAGCTGATTCTTGGAAACTCTATGCTGGGTTGTTAAGAGTTGGAATCCACTCGATGGCTCTTAACAACCTCACAAATACTTCATAAGCAATTATTAGTTCTTTATCTTTGAGACATGAGCCAGACTTCTTGGGAAATCTGATAAGAGCTAGTAACTTACCTTCCAGAAAATAACTAATACATACTTGATATTTGCAAAGTTTTGTATATAGTTTTAGTACACTGGAATCCCTTGTGACCAAACTAGTCTCATGTTTGAGAACACTAGATGTGTGGCTTGTAGTTGTAACCATGATAATGGATGACAATGCACAGGGACCCAGGATGCAAGTCAAAAGATGTAGCTTTGGTGCTGTAAACTATTTAAATAGCTCCAAGGATAACTTGTTAGGCTATTAGCAAAAGCCTAGAAGTTTGCCCTTAGGAACTTCAGAAGAAAGGCCTGGTGTTCTGCTTCTGAAAGGGCACAGTCTTGAAAGCCCTGTGGAGCGGTCCTACTCTGCACACAGGTGTCACCATGAGTCAGAATTGACTTGACAGAGACAACTGGTTCTGGAAGAGTAGGAGACATGAGGGTGAATAATGGTTTTTTTATTTTTTTTAAAGTGTCATTATACCAATTTGTACTCTTAAAGATACTTGTTTTAGCTGGGATCTATTTGCCTGCTAAGCTTGAACAGCTATATTTCTCTCTGACATTTAAATCTAATAGATGAGCATTCAAGAGATTCTTTTAATGGGTACTTTTGTTAGCTGATCTTTTAATATTGTGCCTTGGGGTGGGATAAAGTCTACTGACGTACTCATTTATGCTTCATAACAGTGTTGTGAGCTTTTGAGGATTCCAACTCATAGCAACCCTGCGTAGGGTTTCCGAGGAGCGACTGGTGGATTTGAACTGCCACCAGGACTCCATTATATGATAAGTATTGCTAGTGAGCCGATTTTGTAAGTGAAGAAATTAGGACTTAAGAGGTAAGTAATTTCCCTGGTCTCCTGGTGGTGCTGTAGGATAAACACTGGGCTGCTAACCACAAGGTCAGTGGTTCAAGTCCACCAGTCATTCCTTGGAAATCCTATGCAGGGTCACTAGAGTTGGAACCGACTCCACAGCACTTAATAGCAACAACGAGTAATTTTCTCCAGGTCACATAGGAAGTTGGTGTCAGAGTTGGGAGTTAGTAGCAGAGAGGCTGCTGTTTTAATTAGCGCAGACAGTTCCAGAGGTTTTAGGTTGATGAGTGAAGAGCTGTCTGGATACTGGCGGAGAACATTCCAGACCGAGCAGCAAGTACAAAGACATTGAAATGAGCCTGTTTAATGTAGTCTACGGAATAGTAATGGGCAGAAACTGTGAAGTCAGAGAGATCAGATAAAATAAGGTTTGTTAAGACATTGCATAAAGTTTGACTTTAATTCCAAGGGGAATGAAGTCATTTGAGGATTGTGAACAGATGAGTGATATAATTCAGTTTAAATTTTCAGAAGGTCTCTGGCTGCTCTGTGAGGGGGCCAAGAGTGAAAATTGAGACCAGTTAGGAGGTAGTTGCAATTATGTTAGTGAGAGATGATGGCAGAGACCAGAATAGTAGCAGTGAATATGGTGCAGAAGAGTTATATGTGAACTATATTTTGAAGGTAAGGATGACAAGACTTTTGCTTGGGTTAAAAGTGACATAAGAGAGTAGTTAAAAATTGGCCTCCTCAACTAGAAGGATGGAGTTGATATTTACTCAGTTAGAAAATGCTGCAGGGGAAGTAGATTTTGGAGAGATGAAGAGATTGGACTTCTTTTTTATACTTGACAGGTTTGTGATACCTGGTAGGTATTCAGTCAGAAGCACTGAGTTGTTGTTAGTGCCATTGAATCAGTTCTGACTCAGTGATCCCATGTAAAACAGAATGAAATACTGACAGGTTCTGTGCCAGCCTCACAACCATTGCCATGTTTAAACTCATTGTTGCTGCCACTGTGTCTTTCCATCTTGTTGAGAGGCTTTTGTTTTCTTTTCTCTGACGCAACTTTATCAAGCATCATGTCCTTTTCCAGGGACTGGTCCCTCCTGATGTTGTCATGTGAGACAATAATATCTCCATTCTGACTGCTAAGGAGCATTCTGGCTGTACTGTTTCCAAGACAGATTTGTTTGCTTTCCTGGGAGTCGCTAGTATATTTAATATTCTTCCCCAGTACCATAGTTCAAAGACATGCATCTTTCTCACGTCTGTTTATTGCCCAGCCGTCACATGCATTGAAGCGATTGAAAATGCCATGGTTTGGGTTGTGCACACTGTAGTCCTAAAAGTAATATCTTTGCTTTTTAATACTTTAAAGAGATCTTTTGTTGTAGATTTTTCCTGAGGAACTGGCAGTTTGCCCAATAAGTCGTTTAATTTCTGGACTCCTTGTGTGGCACTGGACTGTGAGCACAAGGTTGGTAGTTCAAACCTACCATCTGCTACTTGGAAACTCTATAGAGGGTCTCTATGAGTTGGAACCTACATCGACAGTAGTTTACTACAACACTTTAGTGGACGTTCATTGTAGTTTCAAGTAAAAATGAAATCCTTGCAACTTTAATCCTTTCTCCATTTATCATGTGTTTATAATTGGTTCACTAGGAGGATATGTGTTGAAATTTCATCATACTGAAGTCTGTAGTCTGATCTTCCTCAATACTTACTTCAAGTCTTCTTTGCTTTTAGCAAGCAAGGTTATACCATCTGCATTTCTCATTGAGTTGTTGTTAAGTGATTGAGTCGGTTCTGGTTCATAGTGACCCTGAATAGGGTTTCCAAGGCAGTAAATCTTTTAGGAGCAAAAAGTCTCATCTTTCTCCTGGCTAGTGACTGGTGGTCTCGAACCACTGACTGTACGGTTAGCAGCCCAGTGCTTATCCTATAGAGCTCCAGCGCTCATTGAGTAGGTATGGTATTTAGAGTCAAGTAGGATATGTAATTTTAAGATTGTCAGTATTGTATAGATACTAATTTTAAATCATGAAACTAGATGAGATCAACTCCACTTTGAACCTGAGTTTGGATAGACAAGAGGTGCAGGAACTGTTTAAAGGAGCAGGAGCGATCAGTTCTTTCAAATGCTGTTAGATAGGTCAAGTAGTATGAGAATGGACACTTTGACCACTAGGTCTAGCAACATGGAGATTATTAGTGAGTTTTTCAAGTATGTTCAGTGAAATGATATAGATGAAATCCTTGTTGAAATGAATTCAAGATGTAATGGATGGAGAAATGAAACTTGGAGATGGTGAATGTAGAAACTTCTGTGTTCCTACATGATTTTATTATAAGTGGGAAGGGACATTAGCTGGTGTGAGAGGACCTGGTGTGGAGCTTCAGGATAATCCACTAGACCAAAAGTCAGTTTAAACGGCAAGGTTGGTGGCTTAAACCCACAAGCTGCCCCTTAGGAACCCTGTACAGGGTTGCTATGAGGCAGAACCAACTAGATGGCACTTAACAACACCACCACCACCAGAGGAATATATAAGGAGCTTGGTGGCACACTGGGTTAAGTGTTGAACTGCTAATTGTAAAATTTGTGGTTCAAACCCACCAGCTGTTCTATAGGAGAAAGATGAGGCTGTCTACTCTCTTAAGTCTGTGCAGTTTGGAATCCCTGTGGAGCAGTTCTACTCTGTCACATATAGGGCCATCATGAGTAGGAATTCTTTGATAGCAGTGAGTAGTGGAATATGTAAGATTGTGAAAAATTGGTTTTTGTTATTTTCCTTTTAGATGGGAAACTGACAATTTTGATGCTTATTGAAATTTCTGATAAGGAAAAATTTGTTGATACAGGAAGGGAAGATTGCTTTGAGTTGGATGAAACTAGAGTATTACTTTCTTTAATGTGTATTGTTGTTAAGTGCCACCCAATAGGCTCCGGCTCATAGTAACCCTGTATAGGATTTCAAAGGAATGGCTAGTGAGTTTGAACTTACAACCTTGTTGTCGAGTGCTTATCCTATAGTGCCACCCCAGAACAGATACCACATTAAATATGTATAAATATCACCTCTTAAAATACAATTGCTGATTCTGTAGCTCTGGATGGGACTTGAAATTCTGTTATTTCAAAAAAGTTTCTGGTCCCCATGTTATACTCTCAGTGCAAGAATTATGCCCCTTGAGTGTAAGAACTAGCTCATCTTAGATAACATGGAAAACAGATTACATTGGCAAAAAAGCAGATTGTTGTTAAGTGCCATCGAGTCAATTCCGACCCATAGCGACCTTGTATAGGGTTTCCAAGGAGCAGTTGGTGAGCTTGAACCACCAACCTTGCTGTTCAGATGACTTTGCAGTCTGATGCATTAGCCCACAGTGCCACACCAGGACTCAGATAGGTTGGTGAATATGTTTGGTTCTTGTGTAATGATTCTTCAGATTTCTGTTTTCTTCATGGAACAGGAAGCATGTCCTCATCTTACAGTGAGGATAGAGGAGATGGTGTAAAAACCATCCAGGAGAAACAGACGATTAGAAAAGTAGTATTGTGGGTTTGCGTTACGGTCCCACTTGTGGTTGTTAGTTGCTGTCAAGTTGGCTGTGACTCATGGCAACCTTAAGTATATATAATGAAACAAAGTCTTGCCTTGTTCTCTACTATCTTCATGGTATCTCACTCCATTTCATTGGTGGTTTCCCTTTGTTCATTGGCCACATGTGAAGTCCTATTGATTGTTCTTTCTTGATGATGTATTCAAAGTAAGTGATTGAAATGTTATTCTTGCTTCTAAGGAATATGTATTTCTTCTAAGACTGATTTGTTCCTCCTTTTGGAATAGTATATTTAGGATTCTTTGATAACAACAAATTTTTAGTTGTTAGGTTCAGTCAACTTGGTTTCTACTCATAGTGACCCTGCATATGACAGATAGAAACACTGTTCAGTCCTTAACCATCTTCACAACATGTAGTTACTGGTATGAATTTAAATTGAAACAGGTTGAAAATGAGTTTGTTATTCCTCATTTCAATTATGTGGGTACAGGATAGGAGGAGTGGGGCAGATTGGGTTTAGTTAGCCTGGCAGATATTTGTGAAGGAGTTGGGAGAGGCAAGTGATTTGTGAGTATGCAAGGTAATTACAAATGGAATCTAAACTGGAGGAGAAAACGGAGAGAATACTAAGTTAAACAAAAGGGGGGGGGGTTAATTTGAAGGTCTTCTCTATATCTTTAATTTGTTATGGGAAATAGTATTCATGCCCCCAATTTTTTTATTGTTTTTTAAAATCAAAGAACCTTTTCTGCCTCAGTATCTCTTGCTTTGCATTCTACTAAAGGGCAGTGCTTCGTTCTGCTATGCATAAGGTTACTATGAGTCAGTACCCACTTGAGGGCTCCTAACAACAACAAAGGAGCTCTGGTAGCGTAGTGGTTACAAATCAGGCTGCTAACCTCAAGGTTGGCTGTTGGGAGATAGATGAGGCTTTCTGCCCCCATAAAGATATGTAGCACAGGGAAACCCTGTGCAGGGTAACCATGAGTCGAAACTGATTCCATGGTACTTAACAACAACAAATAAATTTAGAAAAAAGATGTATTATATTTTGCCTGGAGTCCTGGTGTGGCACTGTGGATTAATGTGCCAGACTGCAAAGCCGTTTGAACTGCAGGGTCGGCGGTTCAAGCTCACCAGCCGCTCCTTGGAAACCCTATGGTGTGGTGGCTGTGTGCCGTGGAGTTGATTCCGACTCATAGCAACCTCATACAGGGTTTCCAAGGCTATAAATCTTTACAGGAGCAGAACGCCTCATCTTTCTCCTACAGAACAGCTGGTAGTTTCAAACTGCCGATCTTGTGGTTTGCAGCCCGATTCGTAACCACTACGCTGCCAGAGCGCCTTTGGAAACCCTATACAGGGTCTCTGTGGGTCGGAACCAACTCGACGGCACTGAGCAACAACATATTTTGGCTATAGCAAGTAATACTGTCAGTGATTGTGATTTTACTTAAATTAGGGGCAGGGATGTGTGTCTCCTACAGGTGAAAAAAAAGAGAAACATCTAAAGATTAAAAAACACCCCAGCCTATCAGCAGTGTTGTTGTTAGATGCCATTGAATTGGTACCGACTCATAGCAAAGTGTGGCGCTGTGGGTTAATGCACCAGACTGCAAAGCTGTTTGAACTGCAGCGCTGGTGGTTCAAACTCACCAGTTGCTCCTCGGAAACCCTATACAGGGTCTTTATGGCTTGGAACCCACTTGATGGTACTTAACAACAACAACAACATAGCGACTCTATGCACACCGCACAGTCATTGCTACACTTGAGCCTACCACTGCTGCCACTCCATCTCATTGCCAATCCATCTCATTGGGGGTCCTCTTTTTCTCTGACTTTTCACTCTACCAAATAGGGTATCCTTCTGCATTTACTGGTCCCGCCTGATAATTTGTCTGAAGAATGAGACAAAGTTTGGTCATTCTGGCTTCCAAGGAGCACTCTGGCTGTATGTACTTCTTCCAACACAGATTTTTTTTAAATTTTTATTGCTACACAATCATAGAAACTTTTATTAAACAAAAATACACAAATATGAAGGTACTGTTTGTTGGCATATCCTCCATGTAGATCTATACACTTTTTTTTTTTCCTTAAATGTTTTATTGTGAATTATGTGATAGTTTACATGGGAGAACATTAGTTTTATATTCATTCTATCGTATACCATCTCATTGCCATGGTTACAATCCCCTCCATGCATCATCAACCAACCAAAGGGTATACCCTGCAATCCTTCCCCCCTACCGCCCAGGTCTTCAGCACACAGTCCCTCTCCCTCTCTGGATCTAAAGTCTCCAGCTGCTCCATCGCTCCATGTCATCATCTCTGCCTCCATTTCAGGCATCACTGGGTAGGGTCCTGCTCTCTGCTCTTCTCCCTTGATGGTCCTAGGGACCTCTGCTCCTAGACTGAAAAGTTAATCACTCCCCTCCTTGCTATAAAACGTCTACCTTTACATTTCCGACCCTCACAATCAGTCCTGATAACAATTATTCACTATTGTATGATTTGTTTGTTCTTTTGGCACTTCATGGGACTTTTAATATTCTCCTCCAACACCATAACTCAAATGCATCAGTTCTTCTACAGTCTTGCTTATTCACTTCCAACTTTTGCATGCGAATGAGGTTATTGAAAATACCGAGTCTGGTGTTTGGCACACTTTAGTCTTTAGTCCTCAAACTGACATCCTTGCACTTCAGCACTTTAAAGAGATCATGTGCAGCAGATTTGTCTAATGCAATACATTGTTTGATTTCTTTACTGCTGCTTCCATGAGTGTTGATGGTTGATCAGAGCAAAATGAAGCCTTTGACAACTTCAGTCTTTTCTCCATTGATGAGGATTTTTGAGATGAAACCCGTACCTATTTAAATTCTTCCCCTTAACTTATGCCAGACTTTAACATTAAGTTGTAAACATCCATATAAATCATGCAGATTTTACAGATAAAAAAATTTACAAATACAGAAGAATTTTTCAATAATTGTATTTTTGTTCTCTCTCTTGAATATTACAGATGACCATGGATGAAAAATATGTAAACAGCATTTGGGACCTTCTGAAAAATGCAATTCAAGAAATCCAGCGTAAGAATAACAGTGGTCTTAGTTTTGAGGAGCTCTATAGAAATGCATATACAATGGTTTTGCATAAACATGGAGAAAAGCTCTACACTGGACTAAGAGAAGTTGTTACGGAACATCTCATAAATAAGGTATCCAACTTTAAAGGACTGTTGTTAATTATATTGAATGTAAAAAAATCCTTTGTACCATATTTGACTTTGACTAGAAGTATTATTTTTTTAGAATATTCCAGGAAACCCCTGGAAATAATAAATTTATAACTGATTTTAAAATCTCACTCAAAATTTAAGCTAATTTAGAATTTTTGATAATTAAGGGAAGAAGTTTCTTATCTATGATAAAATATATATTCTCTAATTAAGGAAACATATTTTCAATAGCATGGAAATGTTTGTTTATATTTTGATTACAGATCATTATTTTTTGCTTAAAATGCTCTAATCAGCTCATTTTAGCTTTCTCTACTTGGTTTTTATATTGTAAAATGAAACATAATAATAATCTCTTAAAGATTATTATTCCCTCACTGAGGTTGAGTTACTCTTTTTAACTGAGTTTTTACTATAGTAAACATGAAAAATGTCTTTAAAAGGCCATTTAGTGGTATGCTGCTAACATTGTAAAATGGATCTTTGACTTCAAAAAGTTGTATTTCCTCTAAAGATTTTCAAATAAAATGTAAAATGCCACAGATTCATACAAACTTCCTATATGTTTTTGTGGTATTATGGTATCCATTTAAATTTTTTCTGAAAAAACTGTTACAGGAATAGTAAAGAGAACTCTGTACTCTTCACCTAAATTCAAATTAACATTTTGTCACGTTTTTGCCAATCTTCCTGTTGATACTTACTGCTATTGATAGTACCCTTATTATTGAACCATTAAAGAATAAGTTTTAGATTCCCTTTCACTTTTACTTAACCAAAGAACAATGATCAAAATTAGTTTTGCACTAATATTAAGACTCAGTTTAATACTACTATAATATGACCCATATTCAGATTTCACCAATTGTCCTTTATAGCAGTGCTGCTATTTATAGCTTTTTTCCCCCTGATCCAGGATCGAGTACTCAATTCCTTAGTCTTTCTTTGTCTTTCATCCCAATGACACTTCTGAAGATTCTAGGTCAGTTGCTTTGCAGATTGCCCCTCGGTTTTTGGTGTGTCTGATTGTTTCCTCATGACTAGTTTCAGGTTATGCATTTTTGGCAGGAATAATACATAAGTGATGTTGTGTCCTCAGTGCATCACATCAGGAGGCACATGATGTCAGTTTATCCCATTATTGGTGATGTTAACTTTGATCACTTGGTGTCCGCCAGATTTCTTCACTGTGAAGGTACCTTTTTTCCCTTTGTAATTCATAAGTAATCTGTTCAGATATAATTTTGAGACTGTTTGAATATCCTTTACCCAAGAAATTTTATGTGATGGTTTTAGCATCCATTGATGATTCTAGCATGAATCATTATTACTGTGGCGGTTGCAAAATGCTTTCTTTCTACTTCTATTGTTTCTTCTGTAATTTCTCTTAAATGGGATTACATGAGTAGATATGTAGTACTTACTAAGTACAGTGATTGTGTTCTTCATTCAATCAATAGATTTTTGTTAAGTGCGTATTTATTATGCATAGTTTTGTTTGAAAATACAGTTGATGTAAAGAGGTGTGATAGTATCCCTTTCTGGCACTGGTTTCCCCCCCATATGAGAGATGATAAGCACATTTAGATAACAGCGTGAGGTGTTAACATCATTAAACAGCAATTGAGTTTTAAAGGTAATAAATGATTTAGGAATTCAGATGTATGAGAATTTACCCCGGGCTGTAAGATTTCTTGGGAAAGTATCAAGTTGAACTGAGTCTTGAAAAGTTTAGGATATCAGTGAACAATATGAAAGGTATCCCAAGATAGTCGATGCCACATAATTACACAGGTGGTAAGTAGAGTATGATTGATATCTATAGTAAATTTAGGGATTAGTGGATTATAGCATTGCAAGTGTGGGCTGGCTGGGAGAAGATTGTAGGAGCAGTTGAATATTAGGCTAAAGAATTTTGAGGACTTCAGAGAGTTTCAAGTAGATGAAAATGTAATAGAATATTTGAAGATAAATGTATAATTGGTAAGATGTTTTACTTAGGAGCAGAAGATGACCTGAAAAAATTAGAGAAAATAGTTAAGTTAGAAATGAATGGATAACATCAGAATTCTGAAGTAAGACTGGATAGAATTTGCTTTCTGGAAAATTAACAGTGCCATGAACAAAAATAATTTGTAGTGAAAATTAGGTTTAGAATGGATAGAGACGATGACTAATTTTATCTTAGAGTATACTGGAAATACTTAAAATTAAAAGGTACGTTAGAAATAATTTTACATGAGAAGAAATTTGAGTCTGAGATTATAAGAAAATGTTCGAGTAGAAATATCACAATGCTTGGAGATAATACAAGGGTAAGTCAAAAAGAATTGCTACAAAATCGTAAAGCCTTTATTAAAAAAAAAAAAAGTGAAGCTATTGTTTCTTGACCTGTCCTCCATGTATAGGTCTATACACTTCTGAAGTGTATACATTTCATCTGTCTGAAATTCTGTGCTCTCTGATTTATACCATGTCAGAACAGCAGTTTTGGCATCCTTGAGGGACTCAAATTGTGTTTCTTCTAGATGTTTTATGAGTCTGGGGAACAAAAAGAAGTTGGAAGGGGCAAGATCAGGGTTGTAGGGTGGATGGGGTAAGGTTTCCCAGGGCAGTTTTCAGGACAGCCCTTGCTACAACCTCGAAGTATGAGCAGGTGGCATTGCTCTGATTGAAAAAACTTTCCTTAGCACATCTTTCCTGGCTTTAGTCTCACTTGTGCTGTCAAGTCAATTCTGATCATACAGGGTTTTTGAGGATCAACTTGTGGGTTTCAACCAATGACCTTGTTCACAGTCCAGTGCTTATCCTACAGTGCCACAGGAGGAGTCCTTCTTTTTCTCACTAATGAAGTTTTAAGTTTTCTTAAAATTTGTTCATAATAAGCTCCTGTATCCTTGGAGAAAATCAATCAAGATTACCTTTTTAGAACCACTTTCCATAAAGCTTTTAAACAGACCTCTTAAAATTAACTGGTAACTACTGTTTTGATTAGATTTTATTCTCTGGATTGTTAAAATTCATCCCTGGTTATGGTGTTTTTTTTTTTTTTTTTTTATTGTGAGGTTTGCGTGGGAGAATATCAGCTTTACACCCATCCTATCGTATTTTGTTTCATTGCAGTGATTACAATCCCCTCCATGCATCATCAAATATACCACACAGGCCAGCCCCCCCGGCTGCCAGCACACAGCCCTTCTCCCTCCCTGAGTCCAGTGTCCCCAGCCACTCCATCTGTCCACGTCATCTTCTCTGTCTCTGTCCCTAGTGCCACTACCTCTCTGGATAGGGTCCTGCTCTCCGTTCTTCTCGCTTGATGGTCCCAGGGACCATCAAGCTCCTGGGCTGCAAAATCAATCACTCTCCTCATTTGTCAAAAACCATCTACCTCTATATTTCCTAGCCTCACAGTCAGTCCTGATGGCAATTATTCATTATTGTACCACAAGAGTCTTATCTCCATTTCCAGTTTTCACCAGCCTGGTCCCAATGGATTGGAAATCATTCAGTGGTGATTCTACCTTCCCCCCTCCCCAGCTAGAACTAGGCTCCCTCTTGAAAACTTGTAAGTCAGTCACTTCTTGCCTTTATAGGCTCCCCCATTTTGGGTAGCCAGTGTCTAAGTTGCCTATGCCTGTCAACCCTGTGTACTGAGGGGGTGAGAGTGACCCTCGCTATAAAGATTTGTTCCCTTTTTTGAGCTACCATATCCATAAGTATAGGTAAAGTTCATCAAATTGTAGCAGGTTACTCTTTTTTTTTTTCCTCTTCTTTCTTCTTCTAGTCGAGTTCTGATCATCCAGCAATCGAAGCCAGGTCACATGGGTACTATCTGCAAGTATGGGTGGTCTAGTGCACTTATATCAGCTGGACGCTTAACTCTCTACTGTAGTTCTCTGTGGCTTGTCACTACCTCTGGGCCCAGAAGTCCCCGGGTCTTGCCATACTTCTAGCCATCCAGGTCTCCACCCGGGTTCACGGGGGTCTATTGAATGTCATTGGGCTTAGCTCTCACCTTCATTGTTGTTTCTCCCCCCCTCCCCTTTCCTTTATTGGTGACCAACATGGCCACCAGATAGACAACATGCCTGCTCATGTATTCCTCTTGAGTCTGTCTTGGAAGGTGGTTTGTTCTGAGGGGTCCCGACCACTTGTCTTTATGGTTACCAGGTGAATAGCTTACTTGTTCTTGTAGTAATCAATCAGACTGCCATTATTGTTTCAGATTTTTCCTGCCGGTCTTTCTTTCATGAAGTATCTTCTGTTCTTCTAGCCACTCCAGTCTGGTCTACTCCTCCTTTCCAGTGGAAATTTCCTACCTTGGTCGGTTCTGAATGGGGTTCTGGATTCCACCTTTGCTCTTGTGCAATGTAAAGGCTCCACAGGAAGCCTCTTTCACTGGGCAACTTTAAGGTATTCCTTAAAGGTATACCTTTAAAGTATTCCAATCAGTTATAGGCTAAAGACGGATTTACAAGCTTTCTGTAGTGATGATTCTGGCTCTTCCTTTCTCCCCACCCCAAGTGTCTGTTTTACAATGGTAGGCAAGGAAACCAAGATTCAAAAGACAGCCAAGCATCTTACCATTATTCCCCTCTTTCACCCTTTCAAACCATGCCTCAATCCCTGTGTCCCGGAGCCCTGTTGTTCCAAGGTTGTGCATACATCATCATTTACCTCTGTCCCACTTAGCCCATGTGAACCTGCCTACCTATTCTCCCATCAGCCTTGTTCTTCCATTCCCCTCCCCCTTCTTGTGTATTGCCCTCCCCCACCCCCAAGCTATCCTGTGTCTATTCCTTACCCACTGCTCTGTCTTCCCTTCCCTCCCTCCCTATATCCCATACATCCTTAGTGATCAGCAAATACATAATTTTAAACCCCACCCCCCCCTTTTTTTTTAGTTTGGGTTCCTTTTTCTTACTCCTTTTCAATAATGGTCCTATACAGTATTTCTCCTTTTGTGACTGACTAGTTTTACTCAGCATAATGTCCTCAAGGTTCATACATGTTATGCGGTGGCTTGCAGCTTCCATTGTGTGCATGTACCAAAGCTTGTTTATACATTCTTCAATTGATGGGCACTTAGGCTGTCTCCATCTTTTTGCTATTGTAAATAGTGCTGTCATGAACATTGGTGTGCATATGTCTACTCGTGTTACGGCTTGTATTTCTTGTGGGTGAATACCAAGTAGAGGAATTGCTGGATCATAAGGTATTTCTATTTCCAACCTTCTGAGGAAGCGCCATATTGCTTTCCAGAGAGAGGTTGGACCATTTTGCAATCCCACCAGCAAGGCAGGAGCAACTCAGTCTCTCCACATCCTCGTCAGCTCTTATTGTCCCCTACTTTTTTGCTCTTCGCTGTTGTTGCTGATGTGAGATGATATCTCATTGCTGTTTTGATTTGCATCTCTCTATTTGAATTATGGTGTTGGAGGAGAATACTAAAAGTGCCACGGACTGCCAAAAGAACCAATAGATCTGCTTTGGAAGAGGTGCAGCCAGAGTGCTCCTTGGAGGCCAAATGGCTAAACTTCGTGTCTCATACTTTGGACATATTGTCAGGAGGGAACAGTCACTAGAAAAGGATGTCATGCTGGGTAAGATGGAGGGTCAGAGAAAGAGAGGAAGACCCCCAACGAGTTGGATAAGCCAGGTGGCATCATTGATGGCGTCAAGTGTGGCAGCGGTAGTGAGGTTGGCCCAGGATCGGACATTGTTTCGTTCTGCTGTGCATGGGGTCGCTATGAGTTGGTTCCGACTCGATGGCACCGGACAACAACAACAATGGCTAGTGATAATGAACATTTCTTCATATGTTTGTTGGCTGCCTGGATCTCTTCCTTGTTGAAGTGTCTGTTCATGTCCTGTGTCCTTTTTTTTAATTGGGTGATTTGTCTTTTTCTTGTAGAGGTGTTGTAGTTTTCTATATATTTTAGAAATAAGTCCCTTGTCTGATGTGTCATTGCAAAAGATTTTTTCCCATTCTGTGGGTTCCCTTTTTACTCTTTTGGTGAAGTCCTGGTTTTGGTTTGTTCCATAAAATCTTCATTAGCTTCAGTCTTGCTTAAAAGACTGATGGAAAGAAGGATCTTCTCTGTGAGCTAACTGATCCTCATGCAATGTGTTTGGCTCCTACTGAGTCAGAATCTTGCTAAGTTCAGATGTTCATTTAAAATTGAAAATGCGAAACCATAGCTGTAACATCAGTGGTAATTGTATAGTCTTCAGCCACACTTTCTTCATTTGTTGAAATTGATGGTCTTTCCTTTCTTGGCTCATTTTTGAGGTTTTCCCAGTCATCTTTGAAATGCTGAATCTTCTGAAAACTTGTTTTCCGTGAAGTAGCATTCCTGTAGACATTTTGCAAAGCTTCTATAGTTTTTGAAGATGCCCACTTCAGTTTTGTTAAAAATTTGATATTACCTTGGTCTTAAAATTGTTTTCAGTGACACATAGGGTATCTTTTTTTTTTTTGAAGGCACCTTTAACAAGAGTAAGACTTGTGCTACTACTGAGAGAACTTATCTGTAGCCATCCACTGATTGCTGAGACATGTTTAAAGGCATTTTGTTTGGAATAAACCTGTGCATATATGAACTGGAGCCCTAGTAGCAACACTTTCTGACTTACTCTTGTATATTTTGGCTGGAACTCACACGTAAAGATTTGCTGTTCTGTAGTATCTGTTGGAAGATTAAGTATTATGGAGTTCAGAAAATGAAGAGTCAAGAGCTGAATTTTCAGGAGCAAGCTATATAGGCAGGTGAGGGGAATGAAAGTAAAAGACTAATTTAAGATGTTTGGCAACTAAAGAAAAACAGAGCAGGAGAGTTCTGCTGAAACCTCCTGAAGTCAAGAAGAATGTAGTAGCTGAATTCGTGGGAATCCAGAGTATGCGATTGCGAGAAGTGAAAGGGTGAGTGTAGACGGGTCTCCTGTTAGAGGCTCTGTAGCAAAGAATCACCATCATTTGTTGTGGTCTAAACAGATAGGGACCCTGTACAGAGGTCCTTAGGAGGGGCTGCTGGTTTGAACATTGTGGTTAGCAGTCTAGTCCATATCCACAGTATCACAAACTCAACAGTTTGCTAGACTTAGTGTGGTACTGTAGGATCAGCACTGGACTGAGAACCACGAAGTTGGTAGTTCAGACACACCAGCTGTTCCTCAGAAAACCCGGTACAGAGTTGCTATGAATGGGAACCAACTCGACAGCACCTAACAACAACAACAACGGACCTAGTTTTAATGCTTTTTATACATATTAACTTAGTTATTGCTCACAGCGCAATCAGCCAGATTGTCTCAGAGACATATTGTGGCACTGTAGGATAAACACTGGACTTCTGACTACCAGCTGCTCATTGGAAACCTTATACAAGGTGGCTATGAGTCAGAAATGACTCAATGGAAATTAACAACTATTGTTTCAATTTTGCAAATGAAGAATGGAGGCAAGAGAATTGGTAATTTGTCCAGAGGCACATAGCTGGTGAGTGGCCTAGCTGGAATGAAATCCAAGCAACATGATTTTGGGCTGAGATCTTAACTTATATGTTGCTATGTTTTAAAGTTAGAATGAATCAAAGTTAAGTAAATATGCTGAAATTGAGGGCGTTTGAGGAGTTTCAAGTTCAGTGGCTCAATGTCAGTAAAACAAATTAAAAGCAAAGCAAAATAAAATCCCACTGTTGTGGAGTTAATGAGCATAAAGACCATATAGGACAGAGTGGAATTGCCCCATAGGATTTCCAAGGTTGTAAATCTTTATGGAATCAGATGGTCACATCTTTCTCCTGTGAGTGGTTGGTAGATTTAAGCTGCTCACCTTTTGGTTACCAACCATGTGCTTAACCACTGTGCCACCAGGACTCCTCATTGTTGATTGTTGTTGTTAAGTGCCATCAAGTTGATTCTGACTCATTGTAGTCTGTACAGGCTTTCTCAGGAACATCTGGTGGGTTTGAACTGCCGACTTTGTAGTTCGCAGTCTAGTGCTGACCCTAGAGTGCCACACCAGGAGTCCTCAGTACTGGTAGTTATTTAAAATCTCAGTCTTGATTTAAATATGTGTACACTGAAGGAGTTAAAAATAATATTTCAGTGTTATTTGGTTGGAAAACAATTCGGAATCTATGAAGTGTGCCATCTATCTATCATCTGAGAGAGAAGGAAAACTTGGAGTAATCCTTTTGGGGCATCTAGTAAAGAATTGGTGAGTTAAAAAAAAATAGCTTGGGTTGGTGATGGCCTGTGTGTGATATGTCTCTTCTTTTCTTTTTATATTTTTATTTTCAACTTTTTTTGTGAATTGAGTTAAGGTTTATGGAACAGATCATCAGTTTTACATTCAACAAACCACATACTTTGTTTCATCTCAAAGATGGCAGTACCTTTCATATACCAACAGTTAACAGTATTTACCTCTATTCACTTTAACATTGCATTTCAGTGTCTCCCACTGCTTTCATCTTTCCTCTGATAATCTTCTTGTTGTATATTGCCTGCCCTGTCACATGTTGATATGTGTCTATCATCTAACCCGTGAATGATTTTCCCGCCCAACTCATAGTATTCCATTATATGTATGTACTTAGTTTGCTTAACTAGTCTTCTCTTGAGGCATTTAGAATGTCTTCATCTTTTTAATGTGTCTCTCATAGATCACATATTGAAGCGTCCTGTTTTCTTATCCATTTTGCTCACTCTGTTTCTTGACTAGTGTATTTAATACATTTACATTCATAGTAATTATTGATAGGTATGACTTGAATGCTATCATTTTTCTTGGTGTTATTTTGTATGTGTGTGATGCTGCTGGGTTTTTTGTTACCATGATTTTCTTGACTGAGTTCATTTTGTTTGTGAGTCTCTATCTTTTCATTTCTGTTGTGTTTGATTACTAAATCTTTCTAATTTTCCTTTTTGATTTTGATGTACAGGTGTATCAATTTTCTTTGATGTTACCCGGTAATTTATTAATATTTTTCCCCATTTAAAAGTTTGTTGTCTCTTGAAATCTACTTGACTATCTTCCTTTTGAAGAAGTTCTGTATCTACTATTCCTTCTTTTTGCTATGTATTTGACTTGATTATAAATGTGTTAGGGTCTGATAACTTGACTTCTGCTGGTCTAGCATTAGTCATTCGATTTCTGATCTAGGCTGAAATGTAACAATTTCAGCATGTATCTATCATATTTGATGGGAAAATGGCATCTTGGTCTGGTGCTGTAGGCGAAGCTCTGGACTGTTCTCTAACTGTAAGATAGGTGATTCAGATTCACAAGCGACTCTTTTAAAACCCTATGTAGGGTCACTGTGAGTAGGAACCCACTTGACAGCACTTAACTATTGATAAAACTATTTTAATTGAGTTAAGTTTTTGAGACGTGCTAGTATCTTCTATACTTTTGTTGTGTTTTCCACTTAATTGCATTTTGATTCTTATTTTTTGGTGGGTATGCAAATCCAGTACTGCTCTATGAAAGGAACACTGCCAAACTAAGTCTATTCCTAATAATACAGTATCTGAAAAGATTTGGCCCTGATGTGAGATGAAAAAATCTTAAATTTGTTCTACCATAAGGGATTCAGGGATGTTGCAGATACAGTGTGCAAAAGGCATGTGAATGAATGGTTTTTTTGCTTGTTGTACCTTTTGACTGGACATCCTTAATTTTACAGAATTATCCTTTTTTTGGTGGTTCTAAAGTGTGGCGCTGTGGGTTAATGCGCCAGACTGCAATGCTGTTTGAACTGCAAAATCGGCAGTTCAAGCTCACCAGCTATTCCCCGGAAACCCTATACAGGATCGCTATGGGTCGGAACCGACTCGATGGCACTTCACAACAACAACAACAAAGCATTTTACTTGGTTTCTTCACAAGGATTTCTTGGTTTGGTTTTGTTCCATAAGCTTTTAGCCTTTAGTTGAGTTGCCTAACCATTAATAATTGTTTTTAAAAAGTGAAGTTCTACTCTTGTCTTATTGTTGTTGCTGTTAAGTGCTGCTGAGTCAGTCCAAGTTCACAGCGACCCTTTGTAGGGTTTCCAAGGAGTGGCTGGTGAGCTTGAACTGTCAATTCTGTGGTTCAAAACTAACCCTGCAGTCCACACATTAACTCACAGTGCCACATACTCTTGTCCTATTGGGTTGCTGTGACCCAGAATGGATTCAGTGGCTGTGGGGTTTTGTTTTGTTTTACTTCTACTGCCAATGAACCAATTAACTTGATCTTTATTAAATTATTTCTAAGTAAAATAAAGCATTCAAAATAAGATAATTTTAAAAGGACTTAAAATTATAGATCATTTGGTAGAAGCTTCCAAGGTATCCATAAAAGACTTAGCACCACAGAATTTAACATTCAAGAGAACGTATCCTGGACTGCGCACTACAAGGTCAGCAGTTCAAACCACCAGCTGCTCTTGGGAAACCTTGTACAGGGTCACACTTGATCACCACCAACAACAGTTATTTGCTGAGCTCTGAATTAGATGCAAGGAATATTTTGGTAAATAAAATACATCAGATCCCTGTACTCGTGGAAAAAGATAAGTGGAGCAGAGATAAAGAGCTGTAATCGAGATTTTTGAATATTACTGGAAGAATACGAAGGCGCCTTCAAGAAGCGTGGTTTCTGAGATGTTACAGGTTTGTCCCAGGCCACCACAATGAAGTCAACATTAGAATAAAGCAAGTCACATGAAGTTTTTGGTTTCCCAGTGTATATAAAAGTTATATTTATGCTCTGTAGGGGTAATCAGCCTGTCACTATTAAGTGTGCAGTATCATTTGAAATATTGTGAGAATTGCCAAAATGTCACACAGAGACATGAAGTGAGCACATACTGTTCAAAAAATTGACGCCAATAGACTTGCTCAATGCAGGTTTGTCACAAACCCTTAATTAGTGAAACACGCATTACCTGTAAAGCAAAGTACCATAAAATGAGACGTATGTATATAACATTTATTCTGTTAAAAACCAGGTGTAGTCACTGTTTTCAGCTTTCTGAGTCATCCCGTCTTTAGTTGCAGTTCCTCAACTCTGCTGCTATAGCACAAAAGCATAGACAATACAGAAATGAATGGGCATGGCTGTGCCTAGTAAAAGTATCCCGAAAGCAGCAGGGCATGGTGTGCCAGTTCGTGGACTAGAGAGATTGGGGTGATGAGGGGGACCCTGTCATGAATTGAGGAATTAAGAGTTGGCAGTGGGTAAGACTGGGACAAGGTAAGACTGGCAAAAGATAGAAGCCATATCATATCATGCCTTGGAGCCCCAGGGTGTAAGGGCTTTCTACTTATTGACTAGTATGTAGCCGTTGTTGTTGTTAAGTGCTGTCCAGTCAGTCAGTTTTGACCCATAGCGGCCCTAGAATAGGGTTTCTGAGGAATGGCTGGTGAGCTTCAACTGCCAACCTTGTGGTTCACACTGACTTTGCAGTCCAGCGCATTAACTCACATCACTACACCAGGACTCCATCATCAGTATGTTAGGAAGCCATTTCAACATTGTAAGCAAGATTGTGTTAGGCAAATCTGCTGCACAGGAACTTTTTAAAGTGTTGAAGAGCAAAGATGTCAGCTTGAGGACTAAGGTGCACCTGACCCAAGTCATGGTATTTCCAATAACCTCATATGGATGGGAAAGCTGGACAGTAAACAAGGAAGATTGTAGAAGAATTGATGCCTTTGAATTGTGGTGTTGGAGAATACTAAAAGTGCCATGGACTGCCAAAAGAACCAATAGATCTGTTTTGGAAGAAGTGCAGCCAGAGTTCTCCTTGGAGGCCAGGATGGCTAAGCTTCATCTCTCATACTTTGGACATATTGTCCGCAGGGAACAGTCGCTGGAGAAGGATGTCATGCTGGGTAAGATGGAGGGTCAAAGAAAAAAGAGGAGGACCCCCAATGAGATGGATTGGCCAGGTGGCATCATTGATGGCGTCAGTGTGGCAGCGGTAGTGAGGTTGGCCCAGGATCAGACATTGTTTCATTCTGCTGTACATGGGGTCACTATGAATTGGTTCCGACTTGATGGCACCTGACAACAACAACAACAACAACAAGCAAGAAAGAAAAGTGACCTGGTATGGAGGATTTCTTTAACACTAACTCTGTTTGAATAAGTTACAGTATTTGAACTTTAATAAGAATTGAAGTGGAGAGCTAGAAGTTGTAATCCAGTAATTCTGATGCGTAATAGTGGTGACTTACACCAAGTTCAGTGGTCATAAAGAAAAGTTTTAAGGTTCAGTACATATTTTGGATGTAGCGCTCAATCTGTAATGGTTTTTATTAACCATTTGAAATGAAGCACTTTACAAATGATATATTGTCCTTCCCTGATATACTATTTTTTTCTTTTCTACATTTTGAATCAGTAAGTAAAAAGCTGCCATTTTTTGTGACACTGATTTTTTTTCTTCTTAAATCAAGATGTGCTAATCAAAGAAAACTAAAAGGAATATTGCAACTAAGAATGTATGTTTTTTTAAAAAAGGTTGACAAATTTAGATGAGTTTTTTCTTTGCTTAACAAGTAGCACGTTTGCTTTATAGATAAAAATTATGAAAATATGTTGCAACTATTCTGGGCCCCTGCTTTGTACTTCATGTCTTAAAGAGCTTCATTTATGAAAAAGCAAAGACTGAGCCACTTGGCGTTATCTTGATTTTGAAATGAAGAGTAGTAAGCTCTTTGACATGTTTAAACGTGTATTACTAAATATGTATGTGATTGTTGTGTTAATATGAATCAGTAATTACCTACAGAGAATCTCCTAACTTGACAGCAATAGACAAAATAGTTTTCCATATGATGGCTATTTTACTGTTTTGTTAATGATACTGGTATTTCTCTGATCACTGTTGCCACCTTTATTTTGGTGAAAAATACTGAGAATAATACAATCTGGAAAAAATCAAGAGAGTTTTGAATTTTATATCCTTTAGAGATCACTTGTCAGTAGTTAACTCTTAAGAAAGTTTAAAATATCTATAAAACTTAAAATTCTCCTAAAGTTACCAGAAACTTGCTTTGAAATGTATAAATATTAAGGTGGTTATGTGTATGGTCTCCTGGTCTGGCGCTATAAAATCCACATTGGACTGTGAATGAGGTCTGCAGTCCAAAGCCATCAGCTGCTCTAGGAAACTCTGTGCAGGGTCGCTGTGAACCATCTTGTTGGTATATTTACTGTAACAACAACAGTATGTATCATCAGCAGTAACAACATGTATTCTCAAAATGTGAGCACTTATGTGGAATTGTAGGATAAGCGTTGGACTGTTACCACAAGGTCAGCAGTTTAAACCCGCCAGGTGCTCCCGAAAACCCTATACAGGGTCGATGTGAATTGAAATGACTTGATGGCACATAACTTAAAAACTTTCTCAAAATTTAAATTGCTGCTTTAACAACTCCATAAAAGCATGACATAAGAGAGTCCCAGTCATGACAAAAGAGAGTTCCATCTTAAAAGAGAGGAAAGCAAAAATCAAGTAGAAAGTGAGTTAGGAATGTGTTGTGTATTATACATCAACATATATGTGTTTTATGTCATGTCTGAAAATTTAAGGTACATAAAAGTTTTGGGGGAATCTTTTTAAAATGCAGATTCTAATTCTATAGGTCTGAGGGTAGGACCTGAGATGTGCTTTTCTCATAAGCTCTTAACGTGGTAATGATGATCATGACAATGATACTGGTCCATGGACCACACTTTGAATAGCCAGATTCTGTAATGTAGGTAATAGTATAATAATTGTTGTTGTTGTTAAGTGCCGTTGAGTCGTTTCCGACCCATAGCGGGAGCAGAACGCCTCATCTTTCTCCCGCGGAACAGCTGGTAGTTTCGAACTGCTGGCCTTAAGGTTTGCAGCCCGATTCGTAACCACTACGCTTGGTGTGGCATTGTACAATAGCACTGGACTGCTTTTTAATGAAAACAACTGATGCATAAAGACATTAAGTTGACTTGCTCAAAGTCATGCATCTTAAGTACTGGAGCTGGAATATGAATGTAGGCCAGCTGTTTCTCAGTATCCCTCCTCCTGTCCTGAGTCTATTCACTCTATAAAGATGGTTCTGCAACAATACCAAAACATTACACTGTCCTTTTAAATCTTTTAAAACAAGAATTCTGAGTAAGAGAAAGCTTTTTCCCAATTATCTGTGTCATGTTGGATTGAGAGGGCCTCTTCTACACTCTATGGCTTGGCTCCCATTGAGATACACTTCGGTAGTCAGCCACTTTTGTATTTGTCGTAACTCTCAGGTGTGTTGAGGTAGAAGGTATATTCAGAATCATAGACTTCAAAAATTGTTCTTCGTCAGTACTCCTTGGGAAAATGTGATTTATAGAATGGTGAAATTTGTGAAGCAATAAACCTGCAGTGGGTCATGCATGATTAATAAAGGAATTTGAACAAGTTTACACTGTAGTATTATTGATCATAGTCAATGTTGCATTTTTATGTAATATACTGGCTTCGTCAGATGGAAGAAACAGGTTTTAGAATTTAGAGTAAGAAAGATATTTACTAGTCATTCATTCACCAACTGTAAATTATTTCAAAACAGTAGAAACCCCTGACCCTATAAAAATCATATAAATCATATGTAATCGGGGAAAACGGGGCTTACAGTGCTACTAAGGCATCTCATTGAAGCATGATGTGGCAGCTGCTGAACTTCAGTCACATATGGAAGAGGAACTACAGACCCAGATAGGGTTAGTGACTGGCTTAAAGTCATACATAGAAACTGCCCAGAGCAGTTGTCTGTAAATACGGTTTTGATTATTTTAGCCTCTGTGAATCTTAAAATAGGACAAATTTCTAAGACTACGTACCTCCTCTGGTAGCATAGTGGTTACGAATCGGACTGCGAACCTTAAGGCCAGCAGTTCGAAACTACCAGACGCTCCGCGGGAGAAAGATGAGGCGTTCTGCTCCCGTAAAGATTTACAGCCTCGGAAACCCTGTACAGGGTCGTTATGAGTCAGAACCGACTCGACGGCACTTAACAACAACAACATACCTCGTATAATGTGCGTATAAATACTATGTGCTCCATATTATTTATACCATCTTATATGGTTTTAATATATGATGTATATTTCAATGCACAATAATGCTAAATAAAAATGTTTGTACTTTAGAGATTTGTCTATGTTTGGACTAATTACTCATACTTTCACGAGTACTGAGACTTATTTAAAGCGAGCTCTTCATTTTTGGTAATTAATATCATCTGAGCTCTCGTAGCATGGTGGTTACAAATCAGGCTCCTAAACTCAAGGTTGGCAGTTTGAAACTACCAGCTGTTCCGCAGGAGAAAGATGAGGCTTTCTGCTCCCATAAAGAATTGCAGCCTTGGAAACCCTGTGCAGTCGAAACTGACTTCATGGTACTTAACAACAACAATTATCTTTTTTTTTTTCCCCCAATACTTTTTTTTTTTTCTCTCTTAAATGTTTTATTGTGAATTATGTGATAGTTTACATGGGAGAACATTAGTTTTACATTCATTCTATCTTATATAGTCTCATTGCCATGGTTACAATCCCCTCCATGCAATCCTTCCCCCATACCCCAGGTCTTCAGCACACAGTCACTCTCCCTCTCTGTATCTAAAGTCTCCAGCTGCTCCATAGCTCCACGTCATCATCTCTGGCTCCATTTCAGGCATCACTGCTTCTCTGGGTAGGGTCCCACTCTCTGCTCGTCTCCCTTGATGGTCCTAAGGACCTCCGTTCCTAGACTGAAAAGTTAATCACTCCCCTCATTGCTATAAAACATCTACCTTTACATTTCTGACCCTCACAATCAGTCCTGATAACAATTATTCACTATTGTATCACAAGAGACCCGTCTGCATTTCATTGCATCAGCCCCGCCTAGTCAGATTGAATACTACTCACTGGAGATTCTACCTTCCTCCAGGCCCTCTGGATCTAGGTTCCCTCTTGAAAACTTGTAAGCCAGTCACGTCTTGCCTTTGTAGCCCCCCACCGCCCACTTTGGGTAGCCAATGTCCAAGTTGCCCATCCCTGTCTACTCTGTGTGTGGAGGGGGGTGGGAATGATTCTTGCTGTAAGGACTTGTTCCCTCTTTTGAGTTACTGCTTCCATAGGTGTAGGTCAAGTTCATCAAATTGTATGAGAATACTCCCCCCCACCCCCCTTTTTTTTTTTTCTTTTTACTTCTGGTTGAGCTCTGATCATCCAGTCACTGAAGCCAGGTTAAGTGGGTATTATCTGCAAGTGTGGGTGTTCTTATGCATATGCCCTCTCTTCTTATCAGCTGGACGCTTTACTCTCCACTCTAGTCCTCTGTGGCTATGTCACTGACTCTGGGCCCAAGAGTCCCCAGGTCTTAAACACTGCTGGCCAACCAGGTCTTCACCCGGGTTCACAGAAGTCTATTGAACGTTGTAGGGCTTAGCTCACCACTTCATTGCTGTTTTTCCCTCATTTCCTTTATCAGTGACGAACGTGGTCACCAATCACAGCGTGTATTCCCATTGAGTCTTAGTCTTGGAAGGAGATTTGCACTGAGGGGACCCGACCACTTGCCTTGATGTTTCCTGGGCAAGCATGCTGCTTGTTCTTGTAGTAACAGTTGGTCTGCCTATGTTGTTTTATATTTTTCCTGTAGGTGTTTCTTTGAAGAAGTATCTTCTGTTCTTCTAGCCACTCCAGGTTGGTCTGCTTGTCCTTTCAAGTGGGAATTTCCCATCTCTGGAGATCTGGATGTGATTCAGGCTTCCACCTATAGTCTTATGTATTGCAGAGGCTTCGCAGGAAGCCACCTTCACTGGGAATGTTGTAGCCCCATTTTACGTATTCCAATCAGTTATAGGCAGATGACGGACTTACAAGCTTTCTATGGTGATGCTTTTCGCTTTTCCTTTCTCTTCCCCTTCAGTGTCTGTTTTATAATAATAATGCAAGGAAAACCAAGATTCAAAAGACAACCAAGCATCTTAATATTATTCCCCCCTTTTCCACATTGCAACCATGGCTCGATCTCTGTATCCCAGAACCCTGTTCTCAAGTTGTGCATATATCATTATTTACCTCTGTCTCACTTAGCCCATTGAGACCTGTTTAATTGTTCTCCCATTTGCTTTGTTCTTCCATTCCCCTCTCCCTTCTAACAACAGTTATCTTTTAACTTAATTTTTCTACATACTCTTTGAAGTTTCCTTGTTTATTTTAGTAAGCTTTGAAGTTTCAGTATGCTTTCGAACTAAAGACTTTATACTTAGTTTTAGCTAATGTTTTTTGTTTTTAGTCTTACATTTAAGTGGGATTTGTTTCCTGGAATTTTGCCCCAGAACACTGAAATTTTGATGGTAAAAATGTAAAATTAATGATTAAAGATAATTATACCTGTGTTAGAGGGAGCGGCACTATTCAAATTACTAATGTCCTTCAACTCTCTCCAGCCAGACAGGAACTACTGTCCCAGGGTTACTTACTGTCCTTGGCAACCCATGCTGTTGTTCTGTGGCCTCTCAGAAAGTCAACAAGCAAAATGGCTTGAGCGTTTAAAAATCTGTTGCCATGAACTAACTTTGCTCTTGACCTGTCAACTCTTGGTGTGGTGGAACCACTTGCACTTCTTGGTAGCTGTTGCTTTGATTGTGCTTTCTCTTCAGGATCTTACTGCTAAGCCCTGTTTCATCTCCTGTTACAGTTCTTCCCAGAAATGCGTCAGCATCTTTATCCCTCTACTTTAAAAGTTTCATTGAAAGTTCTGCTCTGAAAGGCACAGTAGTTTTGGCACCCATTGGGTGAAAAGTTTACTCAATCTTGTCATTCAAAATGTTGTCAGCTGAACCAGTTGAGATCATTATGGTGTTGGCAATTGTTTCTGATGTTAATCCTCAGTCCTCTTCAGTTAAAGCCACAGGCGGTATTACTGTTTTCCTCTTAAATTGATAGGGATGGTTTGCCCACTGCATGCCTCGGTCTTTAATAGTGTTTCTTTCCTTCTTAAAATAATCAGTTGTAAAGTGCTGTTTTTGGGGGGGCATTTCCCCTTAAGCTTTTCATAAAGTACCACTGATTTCACCACTCTCCCATCCAAACTTCTCCATACATTTGATGTTTGTTGTTGCTTCACTTTTCACAGAATTCATGCTGCTTGGTAGGGCGTCATGTTCGGGCCCGGTGGTGTTGCCACTGTGTCTGTCCAGCGCATTCAGGTCTTCTTCTGTTTTTTGCTGACCTTCCACTTTACCAAGCGTAGATATCCTTCTCCAGGGACTGGTCCCTCCTTGACAATATGTCCAAATTAGGAGAAAAGACATTTTATCTTCCTTGCTTCTAAGTAGCATTCTTATTGTATGTTTCAAAGATAGATTTGTTTGTTCTTCTGGCAGTTCATGGTATTTTCAATATTCTTCGCCAACACCATAATTTGAAATAATTGATTCTTCTACGGTCATCCTTGGTCATTGTCCAACTTTTAACGTGCATATGAGGCATTTGAAAAATACCATGTTTTGAGTCAGGTGCATCTTATTCCTCAAAATGACTTCTTTGCTCTTTTTGTTTTCTTTACATTGAGGTACAATCCATACTGAAGACTCTAGCCATTGACCTCCGTCAGTAAGTATTTCATCTTCAATTCTAGTAAGTATGGTTATGTTATCTGCAGATCACAGGCATGAGTTTTTTCTTCAGTTCTTCCCTTTTGGTTTTTTAACTCCAGGTTTTTGTACTTGACTGTATTTTGGAGCTGCCCTTTGAAATTTTTTGTTAACCTCTTTTGCTTCCTCATTTCTTCCAGTTGCTTTAGCTGCTTTTGCTCAAGAGCAAGTTTCAAAGTCTCTTCTTACTTCCATTTTGATAATTTCTTTCTTTTATGTCTTTTAATGACCTTTTGCTTTCATCATGTGTAATGTTCTTGATGTCATCCCACAACTCTTTTGGTCTTTGGTCATTGGTGTCTACTGTACCACATCTGTTTTTCCGATGGTCTCTTTGACTTGTTTCAATTTTCTTCAGATTCAGCCTGAGCTTGCATGTGAGCAGTTGATGATCTGTTCCACATTCGGCCCCTGGCCTTGTTTTGGCTGATGATATTGATGTAGTCATTTTAACTTCTGAGTACTCCATCTGGTGAAGTCAATTTGTATAAGTTATCTTTTATGTTATTGGAAAATGGTGTTTATAATGATTAAGTCATTATCTTGCTAAATTTTATCATGTAGTCTTGAGCATCGTTTCTGTCAACCTAGTCATATTTTCTAAGTATGGATCTTTACAGTTTTCAATTTTTGCCTTACAGTCTCCAGTGATTGTCACTGTATCTTGAGTGCATGCTTCATTAATTTCAGACTGAAGAAGTTGGTAGAATTTTCAAATTTCATCATCCCTAGCTTTAGGAGTTGGTGCATAAATTTGAATAATAGTGGTATTACCTGGCCTTCTTTGTTGTTAAGTCTGTCTTATTAGTTCTGATTCATAGGGACCCTGTATAAGATTTCCAAGGAGTGACTAATAGAATTGAACCACTGACCTCTAGGTTAGCAGTTCAGAGCTTATGCTACTGTGCCACACCAGAATTCCCGTTTTCTTTGTAGGCATATGGATATTGACCTATCACAGATAGCATTGTACTTCAAGATCGATATTGAAGTATTCTTTTTGATGATGAATATGACATTCTTGGCATAATAAACCATACGATTGTGTAATTCAAAATTGCCATTATCCATCCATTTCAGCTCATTAATACCTATGATACCTATGCTAATGCATTCCGTTTCATTTTGGACAAGTTCTGGTATTCCTAAACTCATACTTTGTACAGTCCAACGTTCTAATAATGGATGTTTGCAGCAGTTTCTTTTCATTTTGAGTTGTGCCCAATAGCAAATGACGATCCAGAGAATTTTGTTACATTCATATCATCTAAGTCAACTGTAGTTTGAGGAATTTCCTCTGTTGTAGTTTGAATGTCTTCCAACCTTACAGACTCATCCTCTGGTACTATATCAGACAATGTTCCACTGCTCTTCGGATTTCAGTGGTTATCCATACAGAAGTGGTCTGCGCCTCTTTCTTCCTAGTCTGTTAGTCTGGGAAACTGCTGAAACTTGTCTTCCATGGGTGACCCTGCTGGTATTTAAAGCACTGGTGGCATAGCTTCCATCATCACAGCTATACAAACCCGTCACATTATGACAAGCAGACTGACAAATGTAGTTTAAGTTGTGTTAGATACTGTCTAGTTGGTTCCGATTCATAGCAACCATGTGCATAACAGAACGACGAGACATTGCCTAGTCCTGTGTGATCCTCAAAATTGTTGTTCTGTTGTAGCCCTTTCCTGTTGCCACTGTGCCAGTCCATCTTGTTGGGGGTCTTCCTCTTTCACTGATCCCTCCATCTTATCAAACATGATGTCTTTCTCCATCCTGATGATATGTCTGAAGTTTCAGAGAGGAAGTCTGGCCATCTTGGCTTCTAAGAAGCATTCTGCTTGTACTTCTACCAGCATGATTTATTTGTTCTTCTGCAGTCTGTGGTACTTTTAGTATTCCTCTCCAACACCATAAACTTAAATGCGTAAAATTTTCTGCAGTGTTCTTTATTCCTTTTCCAAGTTTCACATGCATATGGGGCTATGGAAAATACAGTGGTTTGGGTCAGGCTCACCTTAGTCCTCAAACTGACATCTTGGTTCTTGAACACTGTAAAAAGGTCTGTGCAGCAGATTTGCCTAATGTAATTTGTTGCTTGATTTCTTGACTGCTGCTTCCATAAGTGTTGATGGCTGATCCAAGCAAAAAAAAAAAAAGACTTTGATAACTTCAATTTGTTGTCCATTTATCTTGATGTTATTTATTGGTCCATTGGTGAGGATTTTTGTTTTCTTTACATTGAGTTGCAACCCATACCAAAGGCTGTGGTCTTTGATCTTCATCAGTATTTGAAGACTTCTTTACTTTCAGCAAGCAAGGTTGTATCATCTGCATATTGTGGGCTGTTGTAAGTTACTATGAATTCATTTTGGTGCAAATATTTTTTGAAATCCATGCATAGTTTTTTCTTAATATGCATTTTCCATTGCAGTTCAAGCTTACCAGTTGCTCCTAAGAAACCCAATAAGGGCCACTGTGGGTTGGAACTGACTCGACAGCACTTCACAACAACAATAGCTATATATTTTTCTTCTAAAGCAAAAGTTAATACATGACTTTAAAAAATCACAACCCAGAATTATATCAATAATAACATTGTTGTTGTTGTTGTTATGTGCCGTGGAGTCAGTTCCGACTCATAGCGACCCTGTACAGGGTTTCCCAGGCTGTAAATCTTTACGGGAGCAGAAAGCCTCATCTTTCTCCCGCGGAACAGCCGGTAGTTTCAAACTGCTGACCCTGAGGCTTGCAGCCCGATTCATAACCACTACGCTACCAGAGCTCCATAATAACATTACAAATATATATATTCATAATCTCAACATGAGTGTATACACATACATACAGGCGCTCAGTTGAGATTTTCATACATGTATTTGCACATACTCATGTTGAAGAGATTCTTCAAAGGTTAGTCATAGAAATTGGCTTCTGTGGCTCTTTCAAGCTAGTGGTTTCCTAATTCTTTTTGTCCCAAACTCCCCAACACATACACTTACAATACATTGTGATCCACTGTTTTAAGTTACTGCATCCTTTTTAAAATTAGTACCATGTATAACAGTTGGCTCTTAACGTCTCATTGTAGCTCTTGTCCACAATTGGACCCATCCTACTCTCAACTTCCCTGATGTTTCTTGTTCTTCTGTGTTTGTTCTTGCTTTGCCTTCATAGTCCTACTGATTGTCGGAATAGCATTCATGCAGGTTTTCTTAGGTATTAAGGATCTTATTTGAGCCCCAAGTCCCTTTGGGTCCTGATTTTTCTCGTTCTGTCCTATCTGTTCTCATTGTACTTTCAGTTTCTTAGTGATTTTAATAGTCATCATGCAGGCTTTAATTAATTAATTTACTTATTTGTAGTAATACTGGGTCTGGATCTTATTTGCGCCTCCAGCCTCTTTACTTCCTGATTGTTTTTGTTCTGCCATGTCTGTTCTTAATGTTAGCCTTCAAATTCCTGTTTATCTGAAATTGCCCTCATGCTGGTTTTCCTAGGTAATAATGAACTTGTTTGAGCTCCAGGTCCCGTTATTTCTGCTACCACCCTCTGCTGCAGCATTCCCTACTATATTTTTTGCTAGTGCAAAAAATAATGATGGTTGTCTAAGAGTATGAAATGAACAGTGTTACCCTGTTCTTCCATGTCCCCACTTTCTCTTTTCAACCTCTTGCATTTGTGTTTCATTTCTATCATTTAATTGCATGTGTTTGAACACAAATCTATTCAGATTATATAAATACTTTTTCTGGGACAGTAGTAGAGGGAAAAATATTTCCTCATAGATTGATCTCTATAAGAGGAAATTACAACTGATTTCTATAAGAGGAAATTACAAGAAGTATAGGTCAGACATTCATTTGACTTTTTTTTAAGTCATGTGTCTGTGTAATAAATTAAAAAATATGACAATTTAGCTCTTATTAGCTCTTTTCTACATAGTAAAATTCACTTTTGATTGGTCTAGATCATTTTTTAAGCATTATTCAAATAAGGATATTAAAACTTTATAACCTACAATACTAGGTGGTTGCATTTTTGTTATTTTTCTGAAAGCAAGTATAATTGTAAATTATAAATACCACATAAACTTTTTTTAACTTTTGATTGTGAATTGAATGAAGGGTTACAGACAAGATCACCAGCTTTACATCCATCACATCTTAATTTAGTTTCCTCTTGGTGATTGCAGTTCCCTCCCTGCTTCCTCCTTAGGGTTCCTGTTTGCATCCCACCCACCTTCCCATCTCTTCTCAACTTTGTCCTTAGGAAAATGTTGTCCTTTGAATATAAATGAATGACCATTCCCTGGTGAGCATTACCTTATTAGTGCTGTTGTTCCCATAAGTATGAATTGATTGCTGTCCTTTTTCTGTGTGTGTGGTGGGTGCTACTAGTTTCTTTGTTCCAAATAATTTTCGTTTTGTGTTTTTTTTTTTCATTTTAATTTCTGTTGTGTTAATGTTTACTGAGTCTTTCTGATTTTCTTATGTTTTTATTTTGACGTGAAGGGTGTATTAAGTTTCTTTGAGGTTACTCTGTAATTGGCAAATTTTTTCCCTACTTAACTAGTCTGTTTTATCTTGAAATCTACTTGGCTTCCTTGCCATTTGGAAGTTCTGTATCTACACTATCCCCTCTTTGTTTTTTAGTTGACTTCATTATACATTGATATATCTGATTCCCTATTTTCAGTCTTGTAAGGAGCTCTGGTGCGTAGTGGTTACGAATCGGGCTGCGAACCTTAAGGTCAGCGGTTCGAAACTACCAGCCGCTCCGCGGGAGAAAGATGAGGTTTTCTGCTCCCGTAAGGATTTACAGCCTCGGAAACTCTGTACAGGGTTGCTATGGGTCGGAACCGACTCGACGGCACTTAACAACAAGGAGCTCTGGTAGCGTAGTGGTCATGAGTCGGGCTGCTAACCTCAAGGTCAGCAGTTCAAAACTGCAAGCTGTTCCATGGGAGAAAGATGTGGTTTTCTGCTCCTGTAAACACTTACAGCCTTGGAAACCCTGTGCAGGGCTACTATGAGTCGAAACCGACTCCACGACACACCACCACCACCACCACCAGGCTTGCTTTACTTCAAATACTTTCATCTCTGAGTTGAGTTCTGGGTGGTGGTGTCATGTGTGGTAATCTCAGGTTGTTGTCTGCTATGTTTCTCAGTCCAAACAATACTCTTTAGCATTTTTTGTAAGGTTGGTCCAGGCATTCATTAAAAATTCCTTTAATTTCTGTATATCTGTAAATGTGCTGATTTTGTCAACATATTTGAGTGACAGTTTTCCCTGGTATATGATTCTTGGTTGGCAGTTTTTTCTTTCAGAGTTTTGTGTATGTCTTCCCATTGCCTTCTTGCCTGCATGGTTCTGCCGAGAAATCAGTTTAGTATTTCTGGTTCTTCTTTGTAGGTAACTTTTCATTTTTTCCTGAGCAGCTCTCAGGATTCTTTCGTTGTCTTTGGTTTGGGAAGTTTGATTATAATAGGTCTTTGGGATGTATCCTTTCTGGGTTTTGTTCAATTTTTTATATGCTTATCTTGGTTTGTTTGTTGTTTTTTTCATGATGTTAGGGGAAATTTCTTCTATTAACTCTTAACAATTTTTTTCTGTTTTTCTTATTGTCCCTTCCTGTATGGAATTTCAGTCACCCTCTAAGTCTTTGTTGAGTACAGGTAGTGCATCTGCCTAATCTGTGATCTTGACAGAAGTTGCTTACCACAGTGTCAGTCCATCTCTTTGATGGTTATCCTCTTTTTCGTTGGCTCTCCACTTTATCAAGCATGATGTCCTTCTCCAGGGTCTAGTCCTTCCTGATAAAGGTGTCTAAAGAAGTATGAGCGAGAAATCATACATAAATTCTTTATGGTATATTTTATCTTAAAATACTTAAAGCAGTAATTTTAAAGGACCTTTCTAGTTTATTACATGAACCTTTTATTTAATTACTAAATTTTCATTCATTCAATAAATATACCAGCACATTTACATGTTTGTGCTTGAAATCAAGTTAAGTTTTATACAGCTAACACATAAGCTAATTTTATAACAAAGGCATGTGTAGAAATTCATTTAAGTCACTTCATTGATTGGCTAGATATTGGGGTGTTTGTTACTTAAGTTTTTCTAGTACAGTTTGCTCTAGTAATGTTATGGTTTTAATTGCAATTCAAAATTTAGTGGTTATTTGAAGCTTGGTGCTACCTTTGAAATTTGCATATGACCATTCAGTGACAGACTTAATCAATTGAAACAAATGGCCTGTTATCCATTTTGCATTAAAATTTTTAACAAACAGTACTGTGAACAAATTGTGTGGGTTTATCACTCCTGATATGGTTAATATGCTTATGGAGAAAATGGATTTTGGATAATGTGTCTTGAAGTCAAGGTGCGTATTATTAGTCTTGTGAATAAACACATATATTATAAAAGTCTAAATTATGTGGTAGACAGGATGTATTTTTCCATCATTAAAATCTGATAGTGATCTTTTTTTCCTTAACATGAAGAAAAAATAATTGAGACATAATTTTCTCAATTTTAACTTACTCTACAATACAATTGTGTACATATATTTTTTCTTTGGCTCTTCTCACTTGTTTTAAACTAGATGTAATACAGAATGGTTTTTTATTTAGCATATATTTATCATTCAGGTTTATAGGTATCAATGTATCTCCACACATAGATGTAAAAAAATCATGTTTCTCAAAAAACGGCATGACTTCAGATTCTCCCCTACCTGAAAAAGTTTCACTCTGTTGTAAAGGATGTTTGGAGATAGAAGATGTGTGTTCAGACTGGAGTTAATAAGAGGTGTTAGACCATTGAAGTGGGTTGGATTTTAATTAACTGGAAAAGGTGGTAATTTAGTGCCATTTTGTTGTTGTTAAGTGCCATCTAGTCTATTCCGCTCCATACCAACCCTATATAGGGTTTCTGAGGAGCAGTTGATAAACTTGAATCCCAGAGGGCAGACATGTTACTTCTTCAAAATAAAAAGCTGGAAATGAAATCTAGATTTCCGAGAATATAATCATAAAATCTTTTCATTGAGCCAGCAGATTTGTTTCTTAGTCAAATAATCTTTCCATCAAGCCAGTACTATGTCTGAAAGAGGTAGTGGTCATTGTCCCCATATTGAAGAAAGTGTTATTACGCTTGTGGACTCTAGAAAGGAATTATTGATGTTTTGAATGTTGTTGTTGAGTATCGTGGAGTCGGTTCTGATTCATAGTTACCCTGCACAGGGTTTCCGAGGCTGTAAATCTTTATGGGAGCAGAAAGCCTCATCTTCCTCCCATGGAATAGCTGGTAGTTTTGAACTGCCGACCTTGAGGTTAGCAGCCCGTTTTGTAACCACTACACTGCCAGAGCTCCTTGATGTTTTTAATAGTCTCTTATAAATAGAATTCACTTAGAAAGGCATTCCAAATCCGAGAGAACTCTGTGCAAAAGCAAATAATCATGAAAGTGCTTACCGTGAGGGAGGGGAAGCATCCCATAGTGTTGGAGGGTGGAGATTAAATAAAGGTTGTTATATATGCCAAGAAGGAGCCCTCACGGTCAGTGGTGAAATTGTTATTATTGTTAAGTGTCTTCAAGTTGGTTCTGACTCTCAGTGACCTTGTATAGGGTTTCCAAGGAGCGGCTGGTGACCTTGAACTGCCGAAGCTGCGAATCAACCTTGCAGTCCAGCACATTAACCCAAAGCACCACATCGTAATTAGTCGACTGTTAACCGAAAGGTTCTTCCATTTTAATCCACCAGCTGCTCTCTAGGAGAAAGATGTGCCGGGTCAAAGATTTACTGCTGTTCTGTGCTGTTGAGTCCATTCTGACTCAGAGTCCCTGTGCACAACAGAGTGAAGCACTGCTATGTCCTACAACAGCCTCACAATTGTCATTATGTTTGAGCCCGTTGCTGCCACTGTGTCACTCCATCTCTTTGATGGTCTTCCTCTTATCATTGATCCTCCGCTTTATCAAGTATGTCTTCTGGTCTGGGCCTTCCTGATAGGAAGAAGTATGAGAGACAAATTCTTGTCATCTTTGCTTCTAAAGAGCGTTCTGGCTTTACTTCTTCCAACACACATTTGTTTGTTCTTCTGCTAGTCCGTGGTGTTTTTAAGATTGACAGCCGTGGAAATCCTAGGGAGTAGTTCTACTCTTGTCTGTAGGGTCACTGTGAGTCAGCATGGACTCGATTGCAGTGGGTTTGGTGTTTTGGTTTTCGATATATGTCATACATTGTTTAAAGTGCAGAAAGAACACACTGAAAAGCCAGAATTCCTGCTCTCATGGAGCTTGCATTTTAGAGGGAGAAATAATAGCAGAAAAATAATAGAATAGTGGTAAGTGGAGGTTCAAGCCGGATTCAGAAGAGGCCATGGAACAAGGGATATCATTACTGATGTCCGATGGATCTTGGCTGAAAGCAGAGAATATCAGAAAGATGTTTACCTGTGCTTTATTGACTATGCAGAGGCTTTCGATTGTGTGGCTCATGACAAGCTATGGACAACATTGCGAAGTATGAGTATTCTGGAATGCTTAATTGTGCTCATGAGGAATCTGTTCCTAGACCAAGAAGCAGTTGTTTGAACAGAACATGAGAACACTGAATGAATGGTTTAAAATTAAGAAAGGTGTGCAACAGGGTTGTGGTCTTTCACCATATTTATTCAACCTGTATGCTGAGCAAATAATCTGAGAAGCTGGGTTATATGAAGAAAACGTGGCGTCAGGATTGGAGGAAGTCTCATTAACAACCTGCGATATGCAGATGATACAGCCTTGCCTGATGAAAATGAAGAGGACTTAAAATACATACTGATGAAGATCAGTGAGCACAGCCTTCAGTATGGATTGCATCTCAATGTAAAGAAAACAAAACTCCTCACCACTGTACCATTAAACAACATTCTTATCAATGGAAAGAAGATTGATGTTGTCAATGACTTTATTATTCTTGGATCAGTCATCAACACTCAATGGACGCAGCAGTCAGGAAATCAAACGACTTACTGCATTAGGCAAATCTTGCAGAAGACCTTTTTAAAGTGTTGAAGAGCAAAGATGTCAGCTTGAGGACTGAGGTGCGCCTAACCCAAGCCATGGTATTTTCAATAACCTTATATGCATGCAAAAGCTGGACAGTGAATTAGGGAGACTGTAGAAGAATTGGTGCTTTTGAGTTAAGATGTTGGAGGGGAATATTGAAAGTGCCATGGGCTACCAAAAGAACAGATATGTGTTGGAAGAAGTGCAGCCAGAGTGCTCCTTGGAGGCCACAAACTTCGTCTCTCATACTTGGGACATAGGTCAGGGGGGAACAGTTGCTAGAGAAAGATACCATGTTTGGTAAGGTGGAGGGTCAGAGAAAAAGAGTAAGACCACTGCAAGATGGATTGGCAAAATGGCAATATCAGTGGGCTCAAGCATGGCAACAATTGTGAGGTTGGCCCAGGACCGGGCAGTGTTTCATTCTGTTGTGCATAGGGTCGTTATGAGTTGGTACTGACTCGATGGCACCTAACAACAAGAAGTACTATGAAATAATCTGCAGGGTAAAAGAGAAGACTTTAAAGGTGGTTTGAAGTGTGATGGTCCTAGAAGGGATCTCTGTGAAGTGAAACTTGAATAAAATAAGGGAATGAACTATGTCAGTAGAGGCAAAAGTGGCAGAATATGAATATAGTTTTATTCAGTCAGGATTCCATTATAGCTGGAGTTGTTGTTGTGGTTATGTGCCGTGGAGTTGGTTCCCACCCAGAGCGACTCTACAGGGTTTACGAGGCTGTAAATCTTTACGGGAGCAGAAAGCCTCATCTTTCTCCCACAGAACAGCTGGTAGTTTCGAACTGCTGACCTTGCGGTTTGCAGCCCGATTCATAACTACTATGCTACTAGAACTTGTTAGATAATGCTAATAGTTTATGCTTATTAACTGCTTACTGAGTGTTACTCAGTTCTAATACTAGTTTAAATTTAATCCTTGTAATACTGTTACAAGATGGATAGATAGTATTTCACATATTAGGAAGCCAATTCCCAGAAATTAAATAATTTATCCAAGGTCACACAACTAACCAGGGAACCAGGATTGAAGAGAAATAGTCTGGCTCCAAAATGTGCACTCATTCAAAGTCAAGGGAGTGGGAAGATGTGGTAGTCTGCTCTAGTTTTGCATAGCTCATTATGTATAGGTTATAGCTTAACATTTATCTACTAGTCTGTAACATATTTCTTTGACTTAATATTAAGAATTATGCTTAATATTAGTTTATTCAAACAATCATGTGCATGTGTACATGTGTATGTGTGTGTATACACGGACTGTAATGAACTCTTCTGTTAATAGGTGCGAGAAGATGTACTAAATTCATTGAATAACAACTTTCTTCAAACGTTAAATCAAGCTTGGAATGATCATCAAACAGCTATGGTGATGATTAGAGACATACTAATGTATATGGTAAGTAGAGTTTTTGTCACTTTCCTTTAAGAAGTTAACGTGTTTCAAAACACAGTGTCCTCTTTCTGTCATGTTATTTGACTGGGTGTTTGTCAGTTGTGTAAAGTAGTTTTAATGTATTTCCTTGGCAAGGGCCAAGCTCAGTCTATATGATTAGTAACTCCTACTTAATTTATATAGTTCAGGGTGGTTGTTATTAAGTGTCATCGAGTTGGTTCCAACCCATAGCACCCTTAGGAGCAGCTGCTGAACTTGAACTGTTGACCTTTGCAGTTCATACTGACTTTGCATTCCAGTGTATTAGCCCACAGTACCAGTTTAGGGTTGGGGAACATTTTTTCTGCCAAGGGCCATTTGGGTATTTATAACATAACTTAATATGAATTTATGTTGTTAGGAAAAAAGCTGTTAAATTTATTGAAATTTGAGTCCCGCCTATGGTTGCCTTGGCAGGGCCAGATCAAGATCAAATGGTTTCATGGGTTTATTCAGCCCATGGGCTGGATGTTCCCCACTCCGATATAGTTATCGAATTATTAGAATGGAAGACTGAAAGGGAAAGATTTTGTCCCCATTAGTGTCTTGTCCTAGTGTGATGCTGTAGTGCAGGATAGACACTGGACTGCTGATCTCAGTGTCTACAGTGCAAACCTATCAGCCATTCCTTGGAAACTGTATTCAGGGTCACTTGATGGCACTTAGCAATGACAACAGCACTTGTACTTTAAGGGAAATGTTGGAAAGCTTTATTTAACATCTTTTATTGAGTAACGGTAGTTGAATGACAACATGAATGATGGAAGCTGATTATTCTCTTACAGGTTTTTAAAACCTAATGTCCTTATATACATTAGTGAAGAGGATGTTGAATTAATATAAATATTTTTGTAGTAATTATATTAGAATGAGTGCCATCTGTCTGTCTTAACTCTAAAATCTCTAATAGTAAATTAGCTTTGATTGTAGTATATGATTGTAGCCAGTCTTGTTGAAGGAAATTAGTTTCTTCAGATATATTCCATTTTCCACTCATAATTAGCTATTTTATCAATGACAAGGAAAATCTTGTTTGACAAGACAATTTTGGAAGCTGTTTTAGCTGAGCTGTTTAATAACTTTCAAGAAATTAAAGTATCATTTTGTTGTTTTAACTAATACGATTAAAGAATGAAGCCAAGCTTATCCGGTCAGTGCAAGATTGTCTATTCTGGTGACTAGTTTGTTACTTCAGTGTTTATGTTTGGGAGTGAGACATGATGGTTTTCTTCCAAGTCTTTACTTCTCTTTCTATTTTTTAATCCAGTTGTGATGTAGTGATGAGAGAGCTTGGCTTAGTTTTTCTTTACTTGAGAGAATAATGATTATACTTCATTTCCAATGGTGGCAAATATAGCTGTAAAGTTTTTCTCTACTAAGTGAATTTAGTCAGTCCTATTGTTCTTAGTTTTATTTCAGGACCTTAGTGGCAAGGGAGGGTCAAGGAGAGGCTGCTTCATTTTTTCAGGGACTTGATAAAAGATATTACAGATCGTTTAGTCTTTCCGAACTTCTGTAGTCACTGTGGATTGTCATCTTAGGTTGACATCACACATAAAGACATCGTGGTGTCTGTCTGGCATATAAATGTGAAATCAATTATCTTGCTGATGATTTTCTTTGAGCTCTGGATTTGGTGAATGCTTTAACTTTCATATCAACTCTCATACAAAGATAGAAAACTACTTGTAATTTCGTGGTCCATTGCTCTGTTGACAAAAGAAACATTACAACAATGAATAAGTAAGTAAATAAAATTCCTTCTTTTTTTTGTAACTGAACTCATAAACTTTGTATCCTGACTCTACTTTTTTTTTTTTTTAAATGTTTTATTGTGAATTATATGATAAGTTTACATGAGAGAACTTTTGTTCTACATTCATTCCATCGTATATCTCATTGCCATGGTTCCATTCCTCTCCCTGCATCATATTCCGACCAAAGGGGATACCCTAGAAACCCGTCCTCTACACTTCCCCCACCAAGTCTTCGGCCCACAGTTCCTCTGGCTCTCTGGATCCAAAGTTCCCAGCTGCTTCATCTCTGGGTAGGGTCCCGCTCTCGGCGTTTCTCCGTTGGTGGTCCCAGAGACTGCTCCTAGACTGGAGAGATAATCACTACCTTCCTTGCTATACAGCATCTACCTTTGCATTTCCAACCCTCATAATCTGTCCTGATAACCATTATTCACTACAGTATCACGAGTAACTCATCTTTATTTCATTTCATCAGCTCCACCTAGACAGATTGGATAGTACTCACTGGTGATTCTGCCTTCCTCCATGCCCCCTAGCTCTAGGTTCCCTCTTGAAAGCTTGTAAGCCAGTCACTTCTTGCCTTTGTAGTCCCTCCCTCCCCATTTGGGCATCCAATGTCCAAGTTGCCCATCTCTGTCTACTCTTTGTGTGGAGGGGGTGGGAGTGTTTCTTGCTGTAAGGATTTTGTTGTCTCTTTTGAGTCACTGCATTCATAGGTCAAGTTCATCAGATTGAAGCAGCTCGATCCTCCCCCCTTTTCTTTCTTCTCCTGGTTGAGCTCTGATCATCCACTTATCCGGTCCAGGTCATGTGGGTACCATCTACAAGTGTGGGTGTTCTTGTGCGCATGCCCTCTCTTCCCATCAGCCGGCAGCTCCATTCTCCACTTGAGTCCTCTGTGGCCACGTCACTGACTCTGGGCCCAGGAGTCCTCAGGTCGCCTCACACTGCTTGCCTCCCAGGTCCCCAGCCGGGTCCCCAGAAGCCCACTGAATATTGTAAGCCTTAGCTCGCCGCTTCATTGCTGCCTTTACCCCACTTCTCCCCATCGGTGATGCGTGTTGTCACCAATCTGAGCGTGCATTTCCACTGAGTCTCAGTCTTGGATGGGGGCCTGCGTTGGTAGGACCCACCCGACCAACTGCCCCAATGTCTCCTAGGGAAGCGACCGTTTGTTCCTGTAGTAGATAGTCCATCTGCCTCCATTGTATCATATTTTTCCTGTAGGTCTTTCATTTGAGACGTATCTTTTGTTCTCGCTGCTCCAGGCTGGTCAGCTCGTCCTTTCAAGTGGAGATTTCTCATCTTTGGTGATCTGGATATGGTTCTGGTTTCTACCTATAGTTTTAAGTATTGCAAAGGCTCCACAGGAAGCCTCGTTCACTGGGTATGCTGTAGCCCCATTTTAGGTATTCCAATCAGTTGAAGGCAGAAGACGGACTTACAAGCCTTCTAGTGTGATGTTTCTGACTATTCCTTTCTCTCCCCCTTCAGTGTCTCCTCTATATTATAATGCAAGGAAAACCGAGATTCAAAAAACAGCCAAGCATCCTAACACGATTCCCCGCCCATTCCAACCATGACTCAATCCCTGTATCTCTCAGAGCCCTGGAGTTCCAAGGCTGTGCATATATCGTCCTTTATCTCGGTCCCATTTGGCCCATTCATACTTGCTCATTTGTTCTCCCATCTGCCCTATTTCTTCACTTCACTCTCCCTCCCTGTATATTGCCCCCCTCCCCAGCTCTCCTGTGTCCCAATCCCCGCCCTGTGCCCCACCCTCCCCCCTTCCCCCCACCCATCACCAATTTCCCAGCAACCAATAAGGAGTTCTGGTAGCGTAGTGGTTACGAATCGGGCTGCGAACCTTAAGGTCAGCGGTTCGAAGCTACTAGCCGCTCCGCGGGAGAAAGATGAGGCTTTCTACTCCCGTAAGGATTTACACCCTCGGAAACCCTGTACAGGGTCACTATGGGTCGGAACCGACTCGACGGCACTTAACAACAACAACAACAACCAAAACTTCCCCCTAACCCCCTTTAGTATAATTTCTTTTTCTTAGTCTTTTGCAGTAGTGGTCCCATGCACTAATTTCACTCAGCATAATGTCCTCAAGGTTCATCCATGTTTGGCAGTGGCTTGCTGCTTCCTTGTTATTCTTCAGTGTAGCATAATATTCCATTGTGTGTATGTACCATAATTTGTTTATCCATTCTTCAGTTGATGGGCACTTTGGCTGCCTCCATCTTTTTGCTATTGTAAATAGTGCTGCTATGAACATTGGTGTGCATATATCTTCTCAGATTGTGGCTCTTTATTCTTGTGGGTAAATACCAAGTAGAGGAATTGCTGGATCATAAGGTATTTCTGTTTTCAACCTTCTGAGGAAACCCATATTGCTTTCCAGAGAGGTTGGACCATTCTGCAGTCCCACCAGCAATGCAGGAGTATCCCAGTCTCTCCACATCCCAGCCAGCATTTATTGTCCTCTGTATTTTTCATCTTTGCTGTTATTGTTGGTGTGAGATGATATCTCATTGTTGTTTTGATTTGCATCTCTCTAATGGCTAGTGATCGTGAGCATTTCTTCATATGCTTGTTGGCTGCCCGAATCTCTTCCTTAGTGAAGTCTGTCTCTACTTCTTATGTGACCATAGTTTAGAAGTTAATTTGTACCTCAACTTCCTCATTTATAAAATAAAAATAATTGTACCTATTTGGTAAGTTGGCACTATAAAATGGGTTCAAATCCACCACCCATTTCTGTGAACCCTATCTGTGAGTCGGAACTGACCCGAAGGCACTTAACGACAATTTGGTAGGGTGGTGCTGAGGTTTAATTGAGCTGTTTATGTTGACTTGCAGGGCCTGACTCATAGTAATATTAAAAATTAACTAGTATGACGATTTCTTGTTCTTTTTGGTAATGACACAACTCTATGTAAAGCCAGCTCCATACCTTACCATGAGCTCTCTGGGCGGAACTATCACATGGGACCAACAGTCCCAGTATCTGTTCACTATGGCCTGGAACTGGCAGTCCCAGTATTTGTTCAGCATCACAGGCTCCAGTGCGCTCTCCACAGCGTCCAGCAGTTGCACTCTTTTTTCCCTCTAGTCCACTTGCTTCACTACTTTGAAACCGTTATTTTTCTTCCGTTACCATGACTCTCCTCTTGATCCCTCACCTTTCTCAGAGAAAAGATAAAACATTAGATGGAAACTCTTCATTTTTTTCCATGGAAGCTGCAACTTGATCAGCATTTTCTCTCGTATGTTTAATCTCTTGTTTTAACAGACGCCAGTGTCCAGCCTCCTGACAAAGACCATTTTTCCTTCTACCTGTTCTTTGGATCACATTCTGCTGCCTAAGGCATCTAAGTATTTTCTTATATTTTTAAAAGGTTCTGTTATGTTAAGTCGATCTTACTTCGTATTAGACATGTTCAAGCCATATCCATCTTGAAAACAAAATTCCATTAAATATGCTGGTGGATTTCTGGACTGCTTCCCAGAGTCGCTCATCTCATTCACAGCTTAACTGACTCATGAGAAGTGTTGACACTTGCTATCTCCCTGTTTTCATCTTCATTCAAGCTTTCATTCAACTATTCTGTTCAGTGATGCCCTTATTATAAGGATCACCTTGATGTCTGCACATCTTGGAATGTGAAGATCACTCCTAATCCTCATCTTCCTGGACCTCTCAGCAGTGTTTGATACAGTTGACCATTACTTTCTTTCTACGTGTTGTTTCCTTGATTTCTGTGATAACAAATCACTTGCTTGTTTTGTTATCACATATTATGCCTCCTGTCTTTCTGATTATTTCTTCTCAATCTCTCCTCTTCTTCCTCTACCCTTTAAATAGAGGCGTTTTTGCAGCTTCATCCTAGACTTCCTTCTTATAGAATAGACTCTTCATCATATTCACTCATTTAGGGCCTCTGTGCAGATGATTTCCGAATTGTGGTTCCAGCTTCATTCTGTGAGATTCAACTCATACGTTTATTTGTCTAATTCCTGGCTCTTCTCATTTTCTGAGAAATCCTTCCAACTTTGTAGGTTCAAGTACGCTTACAATCACAATCATTCCATTTGTTTATCCCAGAAACCTGAGGAATTACTTCTTCCTTTCTCCATATATCATTTATTGCTGTTGTCATCAAGTATTTTTGTTATTTCTACAGTCTGCAGTTTCTTTCTGCTTGCATGTCCACTACCTGAGGCCAAGGAGTCTTGGTGTGGCACTGTAGGATGTGCACTAAATTGCAAGGTTGGTTTGAACCTCAAGGCAGGCAGTTCCATCTCACCAGCTGCTTCTCGGAAACCCTATACAGGATTGCTGTGAGTTAGACTGAATATATCTGAAGGCACTTTACATCAACAACAAGTTGAGGTCAAACCACCTTCCATCTCTTATGGAGTGTATTCATTAGGGCCCTCTCTATTCTCTTCACTGGGTTGCCCATATTAAGGCTCAGATCTGAACATGGTACTCACTGATTGCTGAAATCCTAATATATTGGAATCCTCACACATATATTCAGAATGTTTCCTTTCTGTGTGGCTTGTTGCTACTCATCTTTCAAGTCTTGGCTTAAATTTCTGGCACACTTTCCCTAAATACTTGTCCTGCGTGCAGTTACTCTCATTGTATCAGTACTGTTTGTTAATGACATTTACACAACTGTTATTAACAAAAGCTTAATGTATGCTTTTCCCACTAGACGGTGGACACTGGGTTACCTCTCTGCATGTAATACCTAGGCACTCATACCTTAAACTAATACACACAGCCTTTGTATAGTGCATTTTTTCAGTTGATTATGCTTTTCCAAAATTCTCATTAAAAATATAGGCTACTTTAAGCAAGGAGGGGAGTGATTAATTTTGCAGTCTAGGAGCGCTTGTCCCTGGGACCATAAGGGAGAAGAGCGGAGAGTGGGACCCTACCCAGAGAAGCAGTGACGCCAGAGATGGAGACAGAGACGATGATGTGGAGAGATGGAGCAGCTGGGGACTTTAGACCCAGAGAGGGAGAGAGGCTGTGTGTTGACGACCGGGGTGCAGGTTTGTAGGGTATACCCTTTGGTTATTTGATGCTGCATGGAGGGGATTGTAACGATGGCAATGAAACGATATATGATAGGATGAATGTAAAACTAATGTTCTCCCATGTAAGCTATCACATAATTCACAAAACATTAAAAAAAAAAACCATAAGATAGGCTACTTTACATTCAGAAAGAAACTAAAGCATTTATAAAGCATTTTCAAGTTCCACAAGCTAAAATACTTAAGGAGCTCCGGTAGCATAGTGGCTACAAATCAGGCTGCTAACCTCAAGGTCAGCAGTTCGAAACTACCAGCTGTTCCGCGGGAGAAAGATGAGGCTTTCTACTCTCGTAAAGATTTACAGCCTTGGAAACCCTGTACAGGGTCGTTTTGAGTCAGAACCGATTCCATAGCATATAACCACCACCATGTGTTGGGGTCTGGGTCCAATTAAAGACATTTTTTCTAAAATTAAGGTAAAATTTATATACATCGAAAAGGATAAAAGTAATTAATGTGTTCAGAGTTGAAATAAATATTGTAATGTGTAGTTACCAGGGAGGATTACCAAATCATTGGGGCCTAGAAGATGGGATAACATAGAGACAGTGAAATTTGTGGTCTGTGTTATGTCTCCTGTAGATTTTGATGCTTTATAACGTTCATAAAACATTTCTATATAATATTCTAGATTGCACATTCAGGAAAGTTTGAAAATAGCCACATGCTGGAAATGCACAGATGCATTGCTTATGAATCTTTCTAGCACATTCTCTGCTATCACAATGACAACTTAGGAGAAAACAGGAATCCAGTAGCTTTGGGGCCATTAGAGTCACACCTCTTTAAATTTTTTTCAACTTTTCTCTACTAGAAGAATCTTTTCAAAACAGTGTTTCCCTGTATGTGCTCTAAGATTGCATCAATGTCTGGCAATACACAATGCTCTGACATCTTTTTATGGTTGTTGTTGTTAAGTGCTGTAGAGTGGGTTCCGAGATTGAACTGTCGACCTTGTGGTTCAAACTGGCCTTGCAGTGCACTGTACCACACTGGGACTCTATTTAAAATAAAATAATCATTATAAATACTATAAAGGTTAAGTGTTTTGTGCTTGGTAGTCCCTCCCATCCTCTGCCTTTCATTTCAGTTGCAAAAAAATAAGTAGATCCGTAAATATCTCAGCCATTGTGCCCTGTGAACTCTTGAGTTCTGTGTATCGATTAGCAGTCACTGACATTGTGTTTAGGTGGCCAAATAGCTTGACAGCACATAACAGTAATAGCAATAGTCAGTATGGAGAATGCTCTTGTGGTAAAGTCAGAAATAGAGCACACATTGCTTAGTGTCATAAAGGAAATGAAACTTTTGTAGATAAAGTGGATTGTTGCTAATATACATGGGAAGCTTGTTGTTGTTAGGTGCCATCGAGTCGGTATTGCCCCATAGCTACCTGATGCATAGCAGAACGAAACACGGCCCAGTTCTGCGCCAGTCTTATAATTGTTGCTACATTTGAGCCCATTTCTGCTTGCCACTGTGCCAGTCCATCTAATTAGGGGTCTCCCTGTTTTTCTCTGACCTTCCACTTTACCAGACATGATATCCTTCTACAGGGACTGATCCCTTCTGATAGTATGAGAAATGACGTCTGGCCATCCTGACTTCCTAACAGCATTCTGGCTATACTTCTTCCAACACAGATTGGTTTGTTCTTTTGGCAGTCCATGGTACTTTTAATATTCTCCTTCAGCACCAAAAATCAAATGCATCAATTCTTTTGCGGTCTTCCTTATTCACTGTCCAACTTTCACATGCATATGAGGTTACTGAAAATACCGTGACTTGGGTCAGATGTAGTTTAGTTTTCAAACTGACAACTTCGCTCTTGAACACTTTAAAGAGGTTTGTGCAGCAGATTTGTCTAATGCAATACTTCGTTTGATTTCTTGACTGTTGAGTGTTTGATGGTTGATCTGAGCAAAATGAAGTCTTTGACAACTTCAGTCTTTTCTCCATTTTAATGGATGTTTATTGGTCCAGTGGTAAGATTATTTTGATCCTTTCTAGTTAATCCCTTGCCTTTCAAAGCTGAAAGTGAACAGGTCGATGTGGTATCTAGGGTATGCTATGAAGGAAAAAGGAGGGTGTTGGGTTCGGGGATATGAATTTGATGGCAGTTTTCTTTAAGAATTCTTAAAGTGGATTGGCAGAACCTTTGCTGTCTATGAGTCCCTTTGTATTATAAAGTAAACTGGACAAAGATATAAATGTTTCTTAGCCATAAGTAAACACCTTGAGGGGAGTGAGTTACCAGGTTTGGAAGCTTAGGATCGCAGTCACAGGGGACATCTAGGTCAGTTGTCATAACATAGTTTTATAAAAACAGTGTTCTGCTATCCTACTGTGTTGAGTAGCAACCATCTAGCTACCATCTAAGATGAAACTAGTGATCTGTCCCCTTCCAGAGCAAAAAACAGTGAAGAAAATGAAAGATCCAGGAAACGTTTAGTCCAGAGGAGTAAGTGACCATGTGACATGTGACCCACAGTCTCCACTATGTATAGGGCAGAAGCACTAGATAGTGTTTGGCTGCTACTACTTACTGCTCTGTTTGGGGCCAAACTGGAGAGAGAATGTAGAGAGAATAAAAGTTAGAATCCTAGAGAAAAGGACCAGAACTTATTGGGGATGATGAGACTTAGTGGAGCCCTTGAGATGTGGCCCTTAGACACCCTTCAAACTGAAAGTGAGCCCACCCTGGAGATCACCTTATAACCAAACAGAGAGACCTGTAAACGGAACAGTTCACACTTTGGGGGAATGTACTGGCAAGGTAGTGGTTATGAATTGGTCTGCGAAACTCAAGGTCGGCAGTTCGAAATTACCAGCTGTTCCACAGGAGAAAAATGAGGCTTTCTGCTCCCATAAAGATTTGCAGTCTTGGAAACCCTGTGCATGGTCGTTATGAGTCGGAACTGACTCCATGGTATTCAACAACAACTGCTCAGAACAAGTAACCATATGAGATCAAAAGGGCAGCATTTCCCTCAAATAAACCTCAGAAGGCAGGAAGGGGCAGGAAAGAAGGGATGAAGGGAAACTCTGGGAGGAGGTGGGAAGAGTGCTATTATATTTGAGTGCGTTGCAACTAATGTTATGCAAAAAAAAAATGCATATAAATTGTTGAATGGAAAACTTAACTTGCTCAGTAAATTTTTACCCAAACCACAATTTGAAAAAAACAGCTATAATGTGTGTGTGTGTGTAGGGGCGGGGAGGAGATTACCACCTAGTAAATATTATGAGACTGTTCTAGAAACCAACTCAGTGATACTGAACAACTTTTTTTTTTTTTTTTTTTAAGCTTGTGTTTTGAATTAAATAATTGCTTATAGGGCAGAACATGAGTTTTGTACTCATTTTGTTTAATTGTAATTATTGCAATCCCTTCCATGCACCACTGGTTAACATTATTTGCCTCTATTCACTCTTTTTCTTTCTTTTTAAAATATACTCAAAAATAAGCAGGAATATGTAATAATTTAAACCACCAAAGGGAACATTTGGCAAGCCAGCCTCTTGCCCACTGGCACACAGACTTTCTCTTTCCGTGAGGCTAGAGTCCTCAGCTGCTCAATCTCTCCATATCATCACCTCTGCCTCTGTCTCAGGTATCCTTGCTTCTCTGGTTAGGATCTCAAGTTCCCCTCATGCTCTTCCCTCTTGATGGTCCTAGGGCCCTCTGTTCCTGGAATGCAAGATTAACTATTTTCCTTCTTTGTTACATATCTCCTACCTTTACAGTTGTGACTACTGCAATTAGTCATGATAACAGTTACTCACTGTTGAATCAAAATAATCCTATCCCCATCTGCCACCAGACCCATCTAGACAAGATGAAAACTATTCAGTAGGGATTCTACCTCCTTCCCCCCTGGCTCTGAAACTAAACTCCCTCTTGAAAATTTGTAAGCCAGCCACTTGGTGCCTTTATAAGGTACACCCCCCCCCCCCCCCCCCCCCCCATTTTAGGTAGCCGATGTTTAAATTGCCTGTGTGTACCGAAGAGATTGACTTGATCTATGATGTGAAGACTCCTACCATCTCATTTGGTATTTTGTATCAAACTTTGTTACCTTCCTCTAGTTGAGTTCTGATCATCAAGCCATCCAAGCTAGGTCAAATGGTTTGTTGTTATTGTTGTTAAGTGCCGTCGAGTCGGTTCCGACCCATAGCGACCCTGTACAGGGTTTCCGAGGGTGTAAATCTTTACGGGAGTAGAAAGCCTCATCTTTCTCCTGCGGAGCGGCTGGTAGTTTCGAACCGCTGACCTTAAGGTTCGCAGCCCTATTCGTAACCACTACGCTAGGTCAAATGGTACTGCCTGCAAATTTGGTTATTCTTGTGCGCCTCCCCTCACTTAATATCAGCTGGATGCTTCCCTCTCAGCTCTAGCCCTCAGTTGTCTATGGGCTCAGGAGTTCCCGAGTCTCCCCAAATTTTGGACCAATCAGCCCAACCTCTTCTCACTCTCATTTCAAGGTCGACAGGAGACTGTGGAACATGGGTGAATTTAGCCCATCTCTTCATTGTTGCCTTTCCCCAACTTCCACTCACAAGCAGACCAAGGTGGTCACCAATGAGCTTACAAGTCGGCTTGTGTGTTCCTGCCGAGTTTCAGTCGTGGAGGGGGTTTTTCCTGAATGGCCTTGATGGCTCCTAGGCCTGCTCATTTTTCTTGTAATAGCCAGTCTGCCTTTTTTTTTTTTTTTGTTTTTCTTTTTTTCCTGTTGGTCTTTCGAGAATTATCTTCTGTCCTTTAGTTGCTCCGGGTTGGTCTGCATGTCCTTTCAAGTGGGAATGTCTCACCTCCGAAGGTTCTGGATGGGACTCAGGATTCCACCTAAGATTCCATACTCTACAAAGACTCAACAAGAAGTCTTATTTTACTGGGAAAATACTGGAAGCCTTTTAGTTATTCCAATCAGTTATAGGCTGAAGACGGACTTACAAGCTTTCTGTAATGATATTTCCTGTCATCCTTTCTATTTTACTTAAATGTCTGTTTTACAATAGTGAGCAAGGGAAACCAATACCCACAGGGTAGTCAAGTACCTTAACATTATTCTCCCGTAAAGATTTACAGCCTCTCTATGAGTCGGAGCTGTCTCCACGGCACACAACCACCACCACCACTATGTAGTTGGTACCAACTTCATCGCGACCCTATGCACAACAGAATGAAACACTGCCCGGTCCTGTGCTAACCATAACTTCATTTGAGCCAGTTCTTGCTGCCACTGTGCCAATCCATATTGCTGGGGGGTCTTCCTCTTTTTCTCTGATCCTCTACTTTACCAAACATGATCTCCTTCCTAACAATATGTCCAAAGTATGAGACGAACTCTGGCCATCCTGGCTTTTAAGGAACATTCTGGCAGTACTTCTTCCAATACAGATTCGTTTGTTCTTTTGACATTCCTTGGTACTTTTAATATTGTCCTCCATAACTCAAATGCACCAGTTTTTCTATTGCCTTCCTTATTCATTGTCCAACTTACACATGTGGTAAGGTTATTGAAAATACCATGGCGTGGGTCAGGCACAACTTAATCCTTAAACTGACATCTTCGCTCTTCAACACTTTAAAGAGATCTTGTGCAGCAGATTTGCCTAATGCAATATGTTTTGATTTCTTGACTGCTGCTTCCATGAATGTAGATGGTTGATCTGAGCAAATTGATGTCTTTGACAGCTTCAATCTTTTCTCTATTTATATGGATGTTGTTTATTGTTCCAGTGGTGAGGATTTTTGTTTTCTTTACATTGAGGTGCAATCCATACTGAAGGTTGTGGTTTTTGATCTTTATCAGTAAAGTTATTTTCAGTCCTCTTTACTTTCAGAGAGGTTGTATCATCTGCATATTTCAGGTTGTTAAATAAGTCTTCCTCCTATCCTGATGCCACGTTTTTTCTTCATACAATCTAGCTTCTTGGATTATTTGCTTAGCATACAGATTATTAAATAAATATTATAGTCACAATCCTTGCATACACCTTTACTGATTTTAAACCATTATGTGTTCCCTCATCCTGTTCAAACAACTGCTTCTTGGTCTATGTACAGGTTCCTTGTAAGCAGGCTTTCTTGGGGTTGGTCTACTTTTGGTTTGCCTTTATTTTCAGGTGACCCAGGACAAAGCCCTTCTGGGATTTCAGCTGAGAACCTGGAGTGTTCACCAGCTTTACTCGTCCCATTACTGTGCCAACACTACCAAACGTCTCTTGCTCTTTAGTCTCCCAGTGCAGCTTTCAGGGTGGGTTTTGTGGGGTTTTTTTTTTTACTCATCACACATTTATTGTACATTTTCACTATCTGGATGTGCCACAGAATTGGGGGCACAGGGTGGGGGAATAGAGGGGCAGGGGGTGCTGGGATAATATGGGGGGTCTAGAACACAGTGCCCCCACCCCCAGCATCTCTCCCTACCCTTTCACACCACAGATTTGATGTCTCTGCTCCTCCTCCACATAGAAAATCTCAGTGTGAGGGGAAGAAAGAGTTTGGGGGTCCCCTCCAGTGGCAGGTTAAGGGTCTGTACCCTCAGACCCCTAAAATTGTGTCATTAAAAAAAATATTTGACTCTTCATCTACCACTTCATCTAAAGAAGGGATGGCTCTCTCTGGGCTCCACCACTAGGAGAAGGCAGAGGATCCCTGTTTTCCAGCAAGTCCCTTATACACATTGGCAGTGATTAGTACTCCCACCCTAAATTCAGGGGGGCAGTCAGAGAAGCTGGGCAGTGATGGGGATAATACCCCCTAGAGGAAAGGTTTTCAGTCCTACCTACCCCCAGAGGTGGGGGTAGAGGTGGGGCTAGAGATATCAGGCAGAAATTGGGGGGATTCTCTGCCCTGCCCCATGCCTCCCCAAGGCAGTGATAACCCTCCAACACTGGTAGCCACCCTCCCAAGAGAGACAGGATTGTGGCCAACCACAGCTCTCCTGGTGGGAAGAGGAGGCAAATCAGGCAGATGGGAGGGAGGGAGACCCCATGGGAATGTCAGTTGACTTCCCCACATGAAAACTGTGGAGCAGGAGTATGGGGAAAGACCCTGAGTGTCAGAATTATTGGCCCATCATAACACACTGAACTCCAAGACACTTACACACCAGCTGGGGACAGGGAGAAGAACGGACAAGAGCTTTGGAAAATGGGGGCAAGGGAGGCAAACTGGACTAGATGAGAGCCTAGGAGGAGGGTCGTTCTAGGGACCAGAACAGCTTGGTTCCCCCAAAAGCCTAAACTGCTCACCACCCTGCAGGTAATGTTGCGCAAATGAAAGTGTGATACAAGGACCAATGGGGACTCCTCAGTTAAAAAAAAGAAACACAAGTTGAGAAAGTGAAGAAAAGAGTGATGGAACAAAAAAGAGATGTCAGTATGCTAATGATCTGTTAATCAGCATGCTGTAAGCTCCCAGGAGACCCTGGGATTCTTAGGACCAAGTGGGGCCAGTCTCAGAGCCTCCCAATGAATGCAAAGGAGATGCAGCTAGGGAGTTCTGGACAGTTGCTTTTTTGTTTTAAGGAGAGGGATGGGTGGGACAGGGGTGAGAAGAAGGCCAGGGTAGGAGGAAGGATCAGCTAAATCCAAGGAAAGGATGCAAATGAGGGGACTTGGGGCTGGTCAGGAAGAGAGGAAGGTAATGAGAGAAAGAGAGGAGGTGATGGGAACCTCAGGAAGGAGTGTTAAGGAAAACCGGAAAAAATCTTCTAGTGATAAAACTACAAACAGACCAAATATATATAATATATATGTATAAATAACAGCTGGCTATTTACAAGGGGGCACACACGGATACGGATCCAGGGGGCTTGGAAGATATGGCTGAGAGGTGGAGGAGTGGCTGGGGTTGGGGTGATGAGGCCCCTCTCTAGGCAGGGCAGGCTCCTCAGGGGTGTAAGTGCTGAATTAAGTGATGATGATGAGGATGATGGCGCAAATCATTCCTAAGATGATCATCATCTTGAGGTTTTTCCACCGGTATTTGCGTATGAGCTTAGCTGCACTTGTTTCAAACTGGGAGGTCCCTGCCTGGAGTGGATCTGCACGGTCATCCGGTTCCGATAGCTTTTGGTCCAGCTCCAGGACTTTGTCCACGTTCACCCTCATGATGTCTTACCACCTCGTCCACCTGGCCTGAATCTGTTGCAGTCTCCTATTACTGGTGATATATGGAGGGGGCGCTGGGGGTCCTCCCTCCCCAGCCAGGGTGGCAGGGGGTGCGGTAGCAATGGTAGCAGACATGGCGGAGGCAGCGGGCGGAGGACTTGGCAGTGGCAGTTATGGTGGTGGCAGCGGCCCAGGGCATTGGTTTTTTGGGTAGGAGTTTGATTTGTTATATTTTTTTTAATGATTTTTAAAAAAAAAAATATCTTGCCCTGTTGTTTATGTGAGGTGTCAGTGAACATCTTGATGGAACATTGCTTATGGAAATCCTACATTTCTTTTCTTCATAATATGCTGACCTCTTAAGGCCTAACTGTTTAATAGTTAATCTCAGCTTTGGCTTCCTTCTTGACCTATTGTTATGCATACCCTAAATATATCACAGTGACCCAAGGGAATGAGCAGAAGCAAATGAGAAGCCCTCTTAGATATTTGTCTTTTCTCCAAAATTTTGATTCCTCAAGTCTAAGTTGTGTTTATTACTCTTTGATGTTTTTAAACAGTTGGTGGATTTAATTTTTTTTTTTTTAATGCAGGTTTTGTAGTTATTCTTGGCAGGGGAATTGGCCTTATAAAAGCTATTCTTTCAAAACTAGCAGTGGAGTAGCATTTTGAAGTAAGTGTTATTTTATAGATGAAGACCCAGATACACAGATAATAAGGCCCACTTAGCGAAGGTCAGAGACATGATTCAGACAGACTGGCTCTTGAATTGGTGCTCTGCTAACCACTGGACTTTAGTGTTTTCTGAAATACTTTTCTTTCCCAGAAGTTAGTCTTATGATTTCATTGTCCTGAGACTGAGGATCTTTTATATAGGGGCTGTTCCCTATTCTGTTTCCCCTTCACTCATCCTTATATCATTTACAGTTGGAGTAAAGAACATTGTTGCCATAAAGCCAGAAGTATTCAATTTCCACATTTTTGTTGTTGTTAGGTGCCATTGAGTTGGTACCGACCCATAGTGACCTTATGCATAGCAGAACGAAACCTCACTACTGTTTCCACGCTTGATTCCGTTGATGCTGACACTTGGCCAATCAATCTCATTGGGGGTCTTCCTCTTTTTCTCTGACCCTCTACCTTACCAAACATGATATCCTTCTCCAACAACTGGTCCCTCCTGACAATATATCCGAAGTATGAGAGACGAAGTTTGGCTATCTTGGCGTCCAAGGAACACTCTGGCTACACTTATTCCAAAACGGATCTATTGGTTCTTTTGACAGACCATGGCACATTCAGTATTCTCCTCCAGCACCATAACTCAAAAGCATCAGTTCTTCTACGGTCCTTCGTATTCACTGTCCAGCTTTCGCATGCATATGAGGTTATTGAAAATACCATGGCTTGGGTCAGGTGCACCTGAGTGTCCTCAAGCTGACATTTTTGCTCTTCAACACTTTAAAAAGGTCTTTTGCAGCAGATTTGCCTAATGCAATATGTTGTTTGATCTCTTGACTGCTGTGTCCTTGAGTTGATACTTGATCCAATGATAAGAATGTTTATTGGTCCAGTGGTGAGGATTTTTGTTTTCTTGACATTGAGATGTAATCCATACCAAAGGCTGTGCTCT
>NW_006408562.1:16148164-16149545 GCF_000296735.1 Chrysochloris asiatica | reverse complement strand
TTCTTATGATCTCTAATTCAGGTGGGGTATAGTCAAGGTCATATTTTGGATCTCGTGGACTAGTTTTCATTTCATCAGCTTCAGTGTGAATTTGCATATGAGTAATTGATGGTCTGTTCCACAGTCTGCCCTTGGCCTTGTTTTCACTGATGATATTGAGCTTTTCCATGGTCTCTTCCTGCAGATGTAGTCAACTTGATTTCTATGTATTAACATCTGGTGAGGTCCATATGTATATAGTCGTCTCTCATGCTGTCTAAAGAAGGTATTTCAAATGAAGAAATCATTGGTTTTGCAGAATTCTATCATGCGTTCTCCACACCAAGGCCTTATTTGCCAACTACTGATCCTTCCTCTTTGCTCCCAACCTTTGCATTCCAAACACCAGTAGTGACCAATCCATCTTGATTGTATGTTTGATCGATTTCAGATAGAAGACGTTGGTAGAATTCTTCTATTTCATCCTCACTGGCTTTAGTGGTTGGTGTGTAAATTTGAATAATAATGGTATTAACTGGGCTTCTCTGTAGGCACATGAATATTATCCTAACACAGACAGCATTCTATCTCATGATCTGGATGTGTTCTTTTTGACAATGAATGCAATACCATGCCTCTTCAATTTGTCATTCCCGGTGTAGTAAACCATGTGGTTGTCAGATTCAAAATGGCCAATACCTGTCCATTTCAGCTCACTAATGCCTAAGATATTGATGTTTATGCATTCCATTTCAGTTTTGACAACTTCTAATTTTCCCACAGTCATACTTTGTATATTCCACGTTTTGATTTTCAGTGGATGTCTACAGTTGTTTCTCTTCATTCTGAGTTGTGTCCTATCAGCAAATGAAGGACCCTTGGGCTTTTCTCCCACGGGCTTTACTACATTCATGTTATCATGGTCAAGTCTACTTTGAGGAGGCAGCTCTTCCCCAGTCGCATTTTGAGTGCCTTCCAACCTGAGGGTCTCATTTTCTGGCACTATATCTGACAGTGTTTCTCTGCTATTCATAAGGTTTTCAGTGACGAAATATTTGGAAATAGTTCATCACTCATTCTACCTAGTCTGTCTTTCGTCTGGAAGCTCATCTGAAACCTGTGCACTATGGGTGACCCTGCTGGTATTTAAAATACCGGTGGCATAGCTTTCAGAATCACAGCAACTCACAAGCCACCACAGAACGACAAACTGACAGACAAGTGGTGGCTGTTTGGTTTTAAGTGGGAACTGTCACTTTAAATTTTGAGGTGATCTTTGCACATGTGTAGTAGAACCCTTCAGGGGTGTTGGTGGGGTGTCCTTTCGCTTAGCCACCCTCCTCTAGTCACCAGAATGGAGGTGCGCAAACAGTGAGAGACCAATGAACCGATCCAAAAAAAA
>NW_006408562.1:16135989-16137705 GCF_000296735.1 Chrysochloris asiatica | reverse complement strand
TCTTGATACAATCCTGATATAATCAAGATACAGTGGGTTAGAGAATATAAATTAATTAATTGTTCAAGGTCACACATCCAGCTAATATAGAAAAATGGATCATAGAAAGAATTCCTGTGTTTTCACCTATCATTCTTTCTATTCCAATTTTTGTATGAAAAACTTTACTGTAAACTATACAGGCATTTTATAAAATGATTTGACACTCTCTGTACAACCTAATAACTCCACTTCTAGGAATCTGCTCCAGAAAAGTAAAAACATATGTTCACAGAAAGATTGCACTCAACTGTCCATAGGAGTATTATTCATAATAGCCCCAAGATCACATTGGAAGGTCCCAGATAGAGTGGGAGAAAATGTGTAAATAAAAAAAGACTGGACTTACTGGTCAGAAAGAGACTGGAGGAACCTGAGACTGTGGCCTTGTGGCCTGATTTTCAGCTAAGCAGTAGACAGGTATACAGGGGGGACACCAACACTAGCAGGGTATGTTCACCGTGGGGTGGTCAGAATGAAAAGAGCAGCATTTAACCTAGGGACAAAGGTGAGACAGGGATGGCAAGAGGTGGGTAACTTGGAAATAGGAAACACAGGGACAAAGCGGGGGAGTGTGGTTGCAGTGCAGGGAATTGCAATCACTGAGATGAAATAAAGGATATGATTTCTTTAAAAGTAAAACTGATGATCTTGTCCATAAATCCCCAGCCAATTCACAGTAAAAAGTTGAAAAACCAACCACTGACATCATAGTCCAAACTGCAAACAACTCAAAATAGCCATCAGTTGTCCTGGTGTTGTGCTGTAGGTTCAGCCCTGACTGCTAACCACAAGGTTGATAGTTCAAACCCACCAGTTGCTCCTTGGAAACCCCATACAGGTCGATGTGAGTCAAAACTGACTCAAAGGCACTTAACAACAACAATGAATGATTAAACTAATTCACAAAATCGAATACTATTTAGTTACTAGAAATTTTGGAATGGAGTAATCCTGGTGTGGTACTTCAGGATAAGCACTGGACTCTGAAATCACAAGGTCAGCAGTTCAAACCCACCACTGCTCCTCGGGAACCTCCCCCCCCCCCATACAGGGTTACTATGAGTTGGAATCAACTCTGCGGCTCTTTAACAAAAACAGTTCACATATGCTGTGTGCAATATGAATGAACCTTAGAAACAAAAGAACTCAAACATAGAAAACTCTGTACATTGTATGACTCCAATTCTGTGGACTGTCCAGAAAAGGAGATTTATAGAGACAGAAAATCTGAATGCCTAGAGTGCAAGTGGGCTCAGAGAATTATGGGGGATAGTAATAGATGTGTTCTAGACTGAATTGTGTCACTGACTGCACAGCTGTAGAAATTTACTGTAACTTATTGAGCTATACTCTCAGAGTGGGGGAAATTTAGGGCATGGAACTTATGGAGCAATAAAGCCTTCTAGAAAAGATTTTTAACAATGTCACTAACTCTTAATTTAGTCAGAAGATCACACTGTATTACATATGCTCTGCAATTATTATAGAGAATGCCATTACAATAAAACCTTGTCTTATGATTTGACAGTTCTCTTAGCCTATATTAAGAACATTAGTTTCTTAAGAAAGGGGCTAAAGAGGTTAGTATTTTTGTAGACATAGGTGAAAATTGCTTATGTGTTTATACATACACAATTTCTTTTATGATTTTTGTTAAGTACCATCAGGTCGGTT
>NW_006408562.1:16131444-16135889 GCF_000296735.1 Chrysochloris asiatica | reverse complement strand
AGGTAGAGGTTAAGAGAAAAAGAGGAAGACCTCTAATGAGATGGATTGGCCATGTGGCAGCATCGATGGAGTGAAGCATGACAGCGGTATTGAGGTTGGCCCAGGACCGGGCAGTGTTTTGTTCTGCTGTGCCTACGATCACTATTAGTTGATACTGACTCGATGGTACTTAACAGCAACAACATTTTAAGATTTGGCACTGAAAGGTTGGCGGTTTGAACCTACCAGCTTCTCTGTAGAAGAAAAGATGTGGCATTCTCCTCCCATAAAGATTTATAGCTTTGCAAGTTATGTTGGGTCAGGCATACAGTAGTGCTCCAGCTGGATATCTTTGTTCTTGAAAACATCACCCAAAAGAGGTCTTGTGCGATGGATTTGCCCAATGCAATTGGTCATTTGATTTCTTGACTTCTGCTTCCAAGAATTTGATTGTGGATCCAAGCAAAATGAAGTTTTGATAATTTCAATCTTTTCTCTATTTTTCCGTTGAACGCTGTTGCTGTTAAGTTCTATTGAGTCGGTTTAGACCCATAGGATCCTGAACAGGGTTTCTGAGGACCAGCTGGTGAACTTGAATCACTGAATTTATGGTTCAAACTGACCTTATAGTCCACCGTATTCACCCACAGCACCATACCAGGAAGCATGTGAGCACTTTTACAATGTCTAGCAGGGTCAATGTGATCTGATAAAGACACAACAACACAACTTAAGGAAAAGCTGGCTAGAAATTTGATTTGTCAAATATTAAGATATGTCTAAATGTATTCCTGTAATAACTTTATTGAACAAAAATATGAAAATGTGAAGCTGTTGTGTTTCAGCACATCCTCTGTGGCCAGTTTTTCTGTCTCTACTCCATTCCTGAAAAATTTGGTGCTCTCCTATTTGTACCACATCAAAATGGTAGTTTTGGTATCCTTGAGGCACTCATATCCTGCTCCTTCTCAATGTTCTTTGAGTTTTGGGAACAAAAAGAATTCTGAAGGAGCAAGATCAGGATTGTAAGGTGGATAGGGCTAGGGGCGGGCGAAGGGGGCATGTGCTTAAGGTTTCCAATGACATTCTCATTAGACAACACCTGTTTCTTTCACAAAACTGAGCAGGTGTATTGTCGTGAAGGAAAGCAATTCCTCTGAGCAAATTTCCTGACATTTTTCTCACTGATAACAGTTTTCAATTTTCTCACAAGTTTTTCATAATAAGTTTCTTTTATCGCCCTGTGTTCTTAGGGTAAATCTATCAAGATTACCCCTTTGGAATTCCAAAAAAGTTAAAAAACAATTTTCCACAACCTTCTGAACTGACCTGTCTGAATTGACTGGTTCAGCAGTCCCCTTGGAAGTCACTGCTTTGATTGGATCTTGCTCTCTGGATTGCATTGGTCAAGCTAAGATGTGTACTACCCAGTTCTGCTTTGTTTTCTTAAAATTGTCCTCGTTAGCTTTGAGCTTGCTTACAACCGATAGAACAATAAATTATTTGAGCTAGCTGATTTTCAGGGAACACTTCTGGCACCGATCGAGTTGAAAAGTTGCTGAGGCTAACATGTTCACTTAAAATCAAGAATGCCAAACCATATGAGACCCCCAGCTTTAGAAGCTTTCACATCACTTTAGTTTTAAGGTCTAGTTTGTGGACGTTAGACAGTTTTTCATTTCTTGAGGGTGATGATCTTCCATCTCTTGACGTATATTTGAGGTTTTCCTGATGTTCCTTAAAACACTGATTATATGTAAAAACTGATAATTTACATGGGAAGTATTCTCATAAACTTCTTGAAAAGTTTTAGTGATTTTTGGGGAGATGTCCACTTAAGTTTTGATAAAAATTAGATACTTGCCTTGACCTCAAAATTGCCTTTTCTTCCATGGCACAAAAAGTAACCTTTTTTTCCTTCCTTTTTGAAGGTACTGTAAAGAGACACATGTCTTAGTAAAATAATTTTATACCATCCACTGATGATGTTGTTTTTGTTAAGTGCTGTCAAGTAGGTTCTGAGTAATACAGAACTCTATATAAGGTAGTGGGTTTTAACCACCAATCTAGTGCTTACCCTACAGCACCACACACATTGTTTAGAATAAACCCTGATGTCAGTGAACTTGACTCTTGGTAGCAGTACTTTTAGAAATAGAACTTTTACAATCACGTTGTCTTAAAAACACTTTTACTGCCCTTTTGGGGGTCCTTCTTACAGTTAGGCAAATTATGATTCTCAGGTAAGTCTTCATACCAGGTTCTTTGACATTATAGCCTGTGCTTTTCCATTTAATTTGCCAGTAATGTTATTGGATCCATGCGTGTTAATTCACCCAGTACAATTGACTGTTTTGTATCTTACCTGGTGTCTTCTCCCTGTTGAAGTTGGGCCACTAGCATTGTGGAAAATATTAGTTAAGTTTTTCAACCTTGGATGTAATGACTTAAATTTATTCTTCTGTGATTCGGAAGGAACACGTTTTTGTTACTTTTCTGTTTACTGTTATCTGTGTATTAAGCCTGCTTATTGTTGCCGTTGTTATGTGCCTTGGAGTCGGTTCCGACTCATAGCGACCCCTGTACAGGATTTCCAAGGCTGTAAATGATTATGGGAGCCGGAAGCCTCATCTTTCTCCCACGCAACCGCTGATAGTTTTGAACTGCTGAACCTAAGGTTAGCAGCCTGATTCGTAACCACTACGCTACCAGAGCTCCTTAAACCTGCTTATTAGCCTGTATTTATTTCATGATTTGAAAGTGAGGCCTGTTTGAAAACTTTTATTACTTGTTGATAAGAAGTCTGATGATTGAGCTTGGGAAGGCAGGGCAAACACATTCTAACAGCTGCATGTTAAGGCCTATTTTTGGTGTTTTAAAAAATGTGTTTAACTTTTAGAGATTCATCTCTGGTTTACTGTCAAAGAGTATGTGTTTATATTTGTATAGCTTTTTAAATACGTTTTCTTTTCCTGTTCTCATAAAAACGGGTAATAACATGATTATATAGATCATCTCGCTGTAAGGGCAAAACCCTGAGAAATGAATAATTTGAAAAGTTTAACCAGTTTGACATTAGCTTGATTAAACTACTTTTACAGCTTTGCGCTACAGTTTTAGCAGTGGTCTTTGCCAAAATACATAGCTACCATTTTTACTTTAAGTTGGTCTAGGCAAGGAGATGTGGGTGAATGAGTTCATAACCAACCTTGTGGTTCAAATTGACCTTGCAGTCCGGCACATTAGCCTGCAGTGCCCACACCAGAAATACTGAACTACTGCAACAATTTTTAAAGCGCTCCTGTAAACATCGTATTTGAGATAAAGGACTTTGGAGTTATATTTATACTTACAGCACTAAGTTTTCAGAGTTAAAGGAGACTGACTGGTTAGTTTTAGAATTTGCTTCCCCAGAGCCAGTTTAATCTGTCAGAAAGCATTGTTAAACAATGAGACATTACTGCTGAATGGTACTGAAAGTACTTGTAAGTTGTTTCTTTCCTTGAGTTGCCACTGATTCCTATTTCTAAGGTCTGTTTATCATAGTTTGTTCTTTAATGACATGACTATTTAAAAATATTTTCTGAATCATTTCTTGCAGATAAATTATTTCAATAGTTATTTTGTGAAGTTCATTAAAAATTGTATCCTTTGATTTTTGTTTATTTTATTTTGATTGGATTTTAATGTAATTCCCTGAATAACGAAACTGTTTAGCCGACTTACGGATTCACTGCTTAACTTTGCACAGGTTTAGCTTTCCTAAGGTTTAGATTTAGGTATATTATGTCTTGATACCAGTAAGCACACATCTATGAGTTTGATCTATTGCATTAGCTTATTCTTAAGGCATTTTAGTGAATTATGAGCCATCTTTTAAAGGGAAAAGGCATAAATTTTTCAAAATGGTATGAGGGGGATTATATGTGGTCTTGAGTCAGGCATCTTGCAGACTGGTGTCCTCTTTCCTGTTGGAAATGCAAGGAGCCCTGGGTTGTGAGTAGGCATATTCTTGTTGTTATTGGTAGTTTGTTAGTTGCCCTTAAGTTGGTTCTGATATATAGTGACCCTGTACAACAGAATGAAACACGGCCTGATCCTGTCTATACTAGCCTCACAGTTAGGTTTGGCCCCATTGTTGCAGCCACTGAGTAGGCATAGGCAGGAGTGTTTCATGTAGGTCAGCAACCATCCCAGGTTCAAGTACCTGTCTGTCCTAGTTGGAGAATTTAAAATGCAGTAGTAAATCATCTAACTTCTCCTAATTCTATGAAAAGAAGATCATGAGACAGATTCCATTCTTAATAATGCCTTCTCTTCTCAGTGTCCACTTATCCTGTGAAGATTCTTCTCCATTGTAGGCTTGCCTGGCCTGGGAATAGCAAATCCTGAAAGACAAGCATTGTTGTTGTTGTTAGGCTCCATCGAGTCAGTACTGATTCACAGCGACCCCATGCACAACAGAA
>NW_006408562.1:16119520-16123582 GCF_000296735.1 Chrysochloris asiatica | reverse complement strand
GGATAATACAAAAATCTTGGAATAGAAATTATAAAAATCTAGAAGGACTTTGCTTTCAGATTGCTTTACAGATGTTTTAGTTGCTCTACCTTAATGAAAGTGATACTGGCTATGATGGATGATTTGCTGTTTATAAGTATGTGTAGGAAAGGTAACATTGAATTCCGATCACAGAACTCATGTTCAAAAATCTGGATAGGTTAGTGTGTGATAAGGTGTGTAGTCTGTGTGTGTGCTTAATACTTTGTGTCTTTATTATCGTGTTTTTTTTCTTTCAGTCAGATGCTGATATTTATCCATTAGTGAAAGCCATTCTCTTCTTTATGATACTTTCCTGTACCATTGCAGTTTATATTTGTTGTTGTTCAGTATGTCCAGTTGGTTCTGACTCGTAGTAACACTGCATAAGTTTTACAAGTTGTGGTTGGTGGGTTTGAACCACCAACCTTGTAGTTAGCAGTCCAGTGCTTATCTTACAATGCTACACCAGGATTCAGAACTAAAAAAATCAAATTTACCCTATACTTAAACAATGATAGGGATGTTTATTTTCACAGTCAAAATATTTTGGTTACTTTTTAAATTATTAGGCTTAACCAGTTTTTATTAAATTCATTTTTATGCTGAAAGGCAAGTCAGAATGAGGCTGCCAGTGGGAAAGGGTTGCACCTTGTGGTCAGATGAGAGTTGGACAGACTCAGTATGCACAAAAGCCATGAAAAGAATCAAAAACTGTGTTGAATTTTGAACTCAATAAAATTTATGTCAGCACCTGAAATATGTGAGTATATGCTAAGATGATACAGAACATAGAAATGTTAACATCCAAGATGCTAATAAAAGAGCAGCTTTGCTTGTAACCATTAGATACATGTACACACCATTGTATATCAAATGAAGGAAAGAAGGTTGTTGGAAGTAATATTTGTCATATAAAGGAAGTACTTGCATGAAAAAATTTAGCTTAAATTGGTTGGCAGGTTGATTGGTTTCATTCTAGCTTTAGTTGCTAATGTTAGAATCTCTGTTCCTATTCATTTTGTAGCTGCTTTTGGTTTGCTTTAATTAATTGAATTTAGACAAATGCAGAGTATTAAGATTCCTGTTTGCAGTGGTTCTTATGCTTTTGAGTTACATATCTGCCTTTAAGAATCTGGCAAAATGATGGGTTCCCTCTCTAAAATATTTATATGGCCTTACGACTCTTATACCCACCAAAGCCCAGAGAGTGCCTGATTTAAGACCAAAATGGAATTCTATTACTAATCCTGTTAAGAATTAAATACATAGTTTATTTATACCCTTAAGGAGCTCTGTTTGAAACAGTCAGCAGTTTGAAACTACCAGCTGTTCTGCAGGAGAAAGATGAGACTTTCTGCTTCCGTAAAGATTTACAGCCTCGGAAACCCTGTACTGGGTCACTATGAGTCGAAACTGACTCCACGGTACTTAACAACAACAACATTTTAGAGAGTCAGAGAAAAAGAGGAAGACCCCCAACAAGATAGATTGGCCAAGTGTCAGCAATCGCATCGATGGACTCAAGTGTGGCAACAGTAGTGAGGTTGTCCCAGGATCGCGCAGTGCTTCATTCTGCTGTGCATAAGGTTGCTATGGGTTGGTACCGACTCGATGGCACCTAACAACAACAAAAATGTTGGTGTAAAAGGAATTTTCAAATAATTAACAAAATAAGACTTTATAGTCAGTAATTACTATATATCCTCTTTAAAGTGAGATACTTGTAATCATCATGTTGGTGAGAACTTGAATAATATGACAATTCGTAGTAATCTGTTTGAAAGTGACATCAAATAGAATTGTTTCAATTATGAAAAATTTAATGCTGCTCTGTTAGAGAGCATTAGAACCTTTTAATATTTATCAGTAAGCAGTCAACTTAAGCCATATGGATCTGTGTTTATTTCATCAAGCTCTCAATTTTAAAAGGTATGCTCTTCAAGTACAGTATTTAAGAAAGTCAGAACCCATGTTTTGGACTGTTAATGACTTTGGGGAGAGAGGAAGATCTGCCTACTTTACTACACCTCTTTTTCTCACTTGTCTCTTTCTAGATGTGGAGTCTGTCTCCACCCCACCTCTTTCCCCTTAGGATAAATGGGCAACTATCTATAATCATTGTTTATTTTAGTAACGTAACCATTGTAAATCATAAAGACACAATAACTTTACTGTAACCTGGGAGGTAGACTGGGAATTTCCATGTTGCTTAAGATAATTTGAAGTACTACTCACTTGAAAAAATGACTACTTTTATAATTTTATTTACTTTTGTTCATTGTTGTAGCTCATAAAGATTATTTTTATGTTTGCAAGAATTATATTATAGTTATCTGATTTTGTCTGTAACTGCAGGACCGTGTATATGTACAACAAAATAATGTGGAGAATGTCTACAATTTGGGATTAATTATTTTTCGAGATCAAGTTGTCCGTTATGGTTGTATTAGGGATCATCTACGGCAAACGCTATTGGATATGATTGCAAGAGAGCGCAAAGGAGAAGTTGTAGACAGGTATACTTATCTTTTTACTCTTGGGGGTTTTTGTTTATAATGGTTGTAGCTTGAGAACCAAATCATTGTCTTAATTTTATTAAATTAAATGGAAGTTTGAATGCCAAGCACATTATCAATATCCTTGTAAATCTTGGTGTCACATTCAGCAAAGTTACATTTTTAGAAGAGACTATATCAAACTTGTATATAATATATACATTATTTAATATCAATCATTCATCTTCACTTTTTATTTTTTATGCTGGCATTTTGTTCTTTTTTACTGTGTGGTAGCCTTTTTATTTCTTCTCTTGGTTTTTTCTTTTAAGGGTTTTTTCCCCTTAACTTTTAATTGTGAATTGAGTGAAGGTTAGCAGACAAAGATCATCAGCTTTACATTCAACAAATTACACTCCCTGCTTCATTGCAGTGATTACACTCCCCTCCCTACAACAACAGTTACCTGTGGTTTCCCTTTTATATCTTAATATTTCATAAATGAACAAAGCAAAAATATTTGATGTATACATATAAAACAAAAATACCCCTGTCATTCAAATATCCTAAGGGCATATTGTGCAAGCTAGCCTCCTGCCCATAGGCACACAGCCTACTCAGTCCTTGGGCATATAGCCTGCAGCTGCTCTGTTTCTCCATGCCATTGCCTCTGCTGCCGCCTCTTTTCTAGGTAGGATCTCATGCTGGACTGATGCTTTTCCTTCTTGAAGGTCCAAGGATTGTCTGACACATCTTGTACAATAACAGTTTTGACATTTGCAATTAATCCTACTCACAATTACTCACAATTGAATCATAAAAGCCTATCACCATTATCCCCCCATCCCTCTTTACCAGATCCAGCTAGAAAAGAAAAGCTATTTAGTGGGGATTCTACCTTATCCCCCTCATTCTGAAACTAAACACATTCATGAAAGCTTGTAAGCCAGTCACATCATGCTTAATAGTGGCTTACTTTTATTTTGACCATTTTTTAAGAAAAAATGCTGAATATCATATAGGATTACTAAGAACTATTGTTCCCTTTGTATTCCCTCCTCCTTTCTAACATGATTACAATGTTAGAATGACTTCAAACTTGTAAACTGCTAGTTTTCCTAGCAGCTGTTAGTTGAAAGCTTGTAAATTTTTTATTGTGTACTTTGGTACTTGGTCAAGATTGCCTGTGAATAGCTGTGGATGCCTGCTGTGGTGCTGTAGGATCAGCACTGGACTGTGAACTACAAGGTAGGTGGTTCAAGCTCACCAGCTGCTCCTCGGAAACCCTAAAACAGGGTTGCTGTGGATCAGAAACAACTCAACAGCACTTAACAACAACAACAACAACAACCACCACCTAACCGACATGAATAACTGTATGCTGTACCGCTACTGGGCAATACAACTACCCCTCTTTCCCTGTGTCCTAATAAACAGTCTTTCTATTCTCTCTGTGTCTTTGTTGTTGTTGTTGTTGTTAAGTGCCATCGAGTCGGGTCCGACCCATAGCGACCCTGTACAGGGTTTCCGAGGGTGTAAATCTTTA
>NW_006408562.1:16117375-16119420 GCF_000296735.1 Chrysochloris asiatica | reverse complement strand
AATTCTTCTATGATCTTCCTAATTGACTATCCAACTTTCCCATGTATATGAGGTTTTGCAAATACCATGGCTTGGGACAGGTGCACCTTAACCCTCAAACTGACATCTTTGATCTTTCACACTTTGAAGATCTCTTTTGCAGCAGATTTGCCCAATGCAATACTTGGTTTGATTTCTTGACTGCTGTTTCTATGAATGTTGATGGATGATCCAGGCAAAATGAAGTCATTGACACCTTCAATCTTTTCTCAATTTATATGGAGAAACAACCACATAAAAAGACAGCCATACAGATTTTAAAATGTGATTTATCTATGAGATGATGCGAAATATCTGCCCTTTTGTGTAAATAACAATATTTGAAGCAGATATTAGGCTTTAAAACCCTTTTTCAGAAAATTTTATATTTAAAAGGGCCTGTATTTTGGCTTTAAAAAGACACATAACATGTAGTCATCAATATTCTATCGCTGCTTAACTCTCCACAATAGTGAGATATGACTTATGTTGGTATCATACAAGCTACATTTTGGCCAAAGCCTAAGATAAAAATATTTGTACATTTTAAGTTAATTCTTTAATATTTTTTCTCTTTTGGGATACTTTTGTTTATCTTGTCTGTATTTGAGATTGTATTATTTTCTCTATTTACTGGAGCTGAGACCTGAAATAGCTTTTTCCTTGTTAATTAAAATGCTCACATAGAAACATACATAAAAATAAAAGTCCTACAGTGATTTAAATAATTGGAGCTGTATTAATCTTGTGTGATATATGAGATCAACCAGTTGTTAACAAAGAGAAATTCCTATTCTAAGCATTTTGGAGAAAAAAAAAAATGCTATTCTGTACTCACAAGCTGAATTTATTCTGACAGTGCTAATGAGCAATAAACAATTTAGTATGTTCATTCAGCAGATATTTGAATATGTATCAAGTAAATCCCATGTTTACTATTAGTATGCATTTCTGTTTAACATACAACAAACACTCGTCCTGTGTGCGTGTATAGTCTTTATTGTACTTCATGGCAATTATGCACAACTATCAAACTTTTAATACAATGACTCCTGGTGTGGCGCTGTAGGATCTACACTGGGCTGAAAACCACAAGGTTGGCAGTTCAAACCCACCAACTGCTCCTCGGAAACTCTATGCACGTTTGCTAAGAGTTGATGCCTACTCATTGGCATAATAATGCAAGGGCACTTCAAAAAGTTCTTGAAAAAATGGAGTTAACTGAACGTTTTGAAGCCTCCTTATATAAATGACTATGTAATATTACTAATTTTACATACCTACACTCAAGTTTCTAGGTTTTTCTCTAATGTATTTATTAACTCTCCAGTATAATCTATAACCAAATTTCAGGGATAACAGATTGTCTTAATATCACATATCACTTACTTATAATCTGTATACACAGTTTGATAGTCTGAAATTAAAAGACAGAGGTTTAGTTTTTATACTACAACATCTGTTTCCTTGCCCTCAGTCATCCTCCATGGACTTGAGTGTTCTGTCCTCTGCCCATACATTCCAACCATGTGATCCCATCCCACCACCTGTCCTTTCACTGAAGCATCATTTATCCTCCAAACAGTGTACCTGAGGAATTTGTCAACTACACTTCATCTGTTTTCTTTTTGCCAGAGAGTTTGAGATAGTAGACATTTTAAACTGTATATAAGGTTAGAGATATAATAAAGGAAAATAGAAGCAGTCAGTGAAATGCACACTGAATCCCCAATAGATGTTAAGTTTTTGGTCAAAGAATTAAAGCTTCATAGGAAATTAGCATTTTAGAAATTATACTTACCAGCACTTTGATTTACTGAAGGTAAAATTCTTTTGTGGCGCTGTAAGATCAAGCACTGGACTGCTAACCGCAAGGTCGGCAGTTCAGATCCACCAGCCATTCCTTGGAAACCATGTACAGATTCATTATGAGTTGAAAACAACTCACTGGCACTTAACAGCTGTAGCTGAGTCTCGTGACACTGTGGGATAGACATGATTGCTAAGCACAAGCTCAGCAGTTCAAA
>NW_006408562.1:16116210-16117275 GCF_000296735.1 Chrysochloris asiatica | reverse complement strand
TTGATCATAGACTGATCTCTCAGATTCTCTGAGTTTGTTCTTAAAATAGTTTTGTTCTCTACTCTTCCTTTTGTGGATTTAGTTCTGGGAGGTGCTGTCACTTATGTCAATCTCTGGTTGTTTTCTGTTCTTGTTGGTTCTCAGTCCACAGAACCCCCTTTAGGGTTGGCTTTGGAAAAATCTATTAGGTTCTGTTTATCCTAGAATGTTTTGATTACACCGTTGTATTTGATTGATAAGTGTGTTGGATAAAGGATTCTTAGGTGACAATTTTTTTCTTTCAGGATTTTATATATGTCTTCCCATTGCCTTCTTGCCTACAGTTGTTTCTGCTGAGAGATCTAGCTTAATCCGACTTGCTTGCCTTGTATGTAACGCTTCTCTTTGCCTTAGCTGCTTTCAGGAATGTCTCCTTATCTTTGATTTTGGAGAGCTTGATTATGATATGTTTCGGTGATTTTCTTTTGGGGTCTATCCTTTCTGGGGTCCGTTGAGCTTCTTGAATGTTTATCTTTTCACTTTTCTAGATGTTAGAGAAATTTTCTTCCAGCAGTTCTTCAATGATTTCCTCTGTGTACTTGTGTGATTCTTCCTGTTCTGGAATGCTGATAATTCTTGTTATTCCTCTTCATGTTGTCCAACGTGATTCTCTTTGCCCTTCTTTCGATTTTTTAAATTCTTTTTTCTGTTTGCTCTTTTATTTTAGTGGTATTGAGAGATACTGCCTTCCATCTCTCCTTTGCCCTTTCAGAGTATTGTCTATTTCTGATATTCTATTACTGATCATTTGGACCTCTTTCTGTAGGTTTTGAATGGTTTCCAATGTTGTATCTATATTATTTGATTATTCCTGACTTCTTTTTTGTTTCTCTCAACTCCATTGTAAAGTATTTTGGAACATTTTATAATCATTTTTCTGAATTCCTTCTCAGGCATTTCCAAGGACTGCCCTCCTTCCAGAATGGAGTCCAGGTCTACCTCTAGGTCATTGTCCCAGAACTTTTATCTTATGTCTGGACATGTGCTGATATCATCTGCTTTTGCTTCTTGAACATGTTTAGTGTT
>NW_006408562.1:16109191-16116110 GCF_000296735.1 Chrysochloris asiatica | reverse complement strand
GCTGGTAGTTTCGAACTGCTGACCTTAAGGTTCAAAGAAAGTTAGGTTAAACAGGATGAGAACAACAGTTAAGACCTGTATTCCATTTATAAAGTTACTTTACCATAGATAGTTGCTTAGTGGAGATTGGTCAGTTTGATAAATGTTAAATGTTCTGAAAGGGTTTCTAGCTAATTCTGTTGTTTTTTAAATGAGTCTTTAATGTAATATGATCATCAGTTGGTTTAACTTCTTTTGACAGAGGCGCAATAAGAAATGCTTGCCAGATGTTAATGATTTTAGGTCTCGAAGGAAGATCAGTTTATGAAGAAGATTTTGAAGCTCCTTTTTTGGAAATGTCTGCAGAATTTTTTCAGGTAATCAGGGAGGATATAAACAATCTTTTAAGATGCCCTAAAAGTTATGGAATGTAGTTACTAATATAAACATTTGGACTTTTTTTTTGCCTGAGACCCATGGGGATGGGGTGAGGGGTGGGGGAAAGCACAAAATGCCTTATAAGTTTGTTGTTGTTACATGCCATTGAGTCAATGCTGACTCATAGTGATCCTATATAGGATTTCCAAGGAGTGGCTGGTGAGTTGAACCACAACTTGGGTTCAAACTGACCTTGCGGTCCAGTGCTTTATTCTACAGTGCCACACCAGAACTCCCATACTAATTTAGCTACATTTTTAGTTGGTTTTGTGTTGTGTACCCGGGGGGTTTCCCAAAGTTCCTGGAAAAATTTCATTCTCTTTTAGTTCATTTTTCCATGAACTTGTTGAAGGCCCCTTTTATAATGTTGCCTATTTGTATTTACAGTATTTATTGGCCTATAATTTCCTCATGAACAGCCGTAAGACCCGTAGACAGTGTGAACCCAGACATAACCCTATTTTATTACTAAAGCCTGCACAGGGAGACCTCATGGTGATGTGAATTTATGCCTTTTAACTGCAGTCAGTGCCGAAAGTGAAGCTGGACTAGTAGCAATTTGTAATGAATTAATTATGATAACAATAACTGAGTGCCATCACAAGCCCAAGACAATATTTATAATGTAATGATAAGCATCGTAGCTGAAAGATACAACTAACTGTGTTTTACAATAGGAGTTTGGTAGTGTTATCAAAACAGCCATACTAGTAGAATAGTAATCTGTCATTTTTTTTCTCCAGTGATAGCTTTTTAAAAAATAAATAAATAAATAAATAAATAAATAAATACAAAATTCAAATAACCTTAATAATTTAATAGGTCACTCATTAAGAGCCCTTGGATATATATAAAAATAGAACTCTGAATTTTGGTGTCATTTACTGGTGAGCCTGGACCTAATAATTTATAAACATATGAAACAGTCTTTCTATTCTAATAATTTAGCTCCTAGTTTTAGAAACTTTTTTGCAATACTTTTTACCTTTGTTTGAGTTTTAATTTCCTTCATTACAGTTTAAATATATTAATAGATAACTCGTTTGCCAGTCAAGACTTGGAAATGTGTTCTGCATTAGGGCATATACACATTTGTTTCATAACAAATGTATATACATGTGCTTATGTGTTTACAATGATGTATTCACAAAGACACGATTGTGAGTAGGGCCCAGGACCAGGTAGTGTTTCCTTTCATTGTATGAGTTGGAATTGAGTTGATGATACTTGACAATAATAACATATTTTTGTTAGTTTTGAGTGGAAAGAAAGTCTCATCAAAATATTTGTTTGGTGTTTTTATGTCAGTTCTTAAGAACTGTGAATTATTTTCAAGGATTAAAGCTACTTTTTGTTAGTAAGGCTGTGAAATGTTCCTAAATTGAACGTAGTTTATTTCTACATGACTTCTGCTATGTAGTTTTAATATATATTTATTCGTGGCTGTTACCAAATAGGTTCAGCTCAATTGGGAAAGAATTATTTAGTATAAAAAAAAAACCTATGAGACATATTAACAGATGACATAATTCATAATTACTTAAAAGCTCTAGTTTTCAAACTTAAGTATTTTTTTGGGTATTCTCTTGAGGAGTGGGATGGCAGGAGAATTTTAGCAACCAGCAGTTTCAGCAGTTTGCCAGCAGAGGTTTATAATTAAAAATGATTACTCTTTCTGGGCATTATTTTACATTAAAACAAATTCAAGAAAAGTTTTATTCTCTTACGTGGGGTGAGGTGCTTCATTCTATACTTTGGATCCTAGCTAGTTGTATTGACTTACTTTACTATTTGACGTACATTGGCAAGTTTCGAAAAATATTACTATGAAGATAATACATTACTTTAGTCTCATGCTTTATGCGTGTAATGCTTTAAAGGATAAAATTCAAATTATAGGAATCTGTGGTATCACCGAGTTGGAATCTCCTTAAATGCAACACACCTGTTGTTTTTAATATAATAAGAAACTCTATAAAATGTTAGCAGTACTTAGGATAATTTGACTGATTTATGATGGAGAGGAAAAGACCCAGACTTAAAGCCATTGAGTCAGTTCCATCTCATGGCAATCTCATGTCGTACAGGGTAGAGCTGTCCCATAGAGTTTTATTGGTTGTAGTGTTTATGGAATAAATTGCTGGCCTTCCTCAGACATACTGCATAGGTTCAAACTTCTATAGGAGCCTAGTTAAAAGCAGAAACACATTGTGGTTCTGTTTTGCATGTGTGTGTTTTAAATCATACTTGTTAATTGCAGATGGAAAGCCAGAAATTTTTAGCAGAAAACAGTGCTTCAGTATATATAAAGAAAGTTGAAGCTAGAATTAATGAAGAAATAGAACGGGTGATGCACTGCCTTGACAAATCAACTGAAGAGCCAATTGTAAAGGTGGTTGAAAGGGAACTCATCTCTAAGCACATGAAGACTATAGTAGAAATGGAGAATTCTGGACTAGTACATATGTTGAAAAATGGAAAGACAGAAGGTAAGTGTTAACAATTGAAAAGTGACTAAGTACTTCTAATTCTACCAGGTTGTCAGTAACGTTTTTTAAAAAAATTTCCTGCAATTAAAGTAATGATTCTGAATGTCAGTTTTCAAGAAGTTGTGGTATGTATGTGTTATTCATTTGTCCCCATTTTTAGTTGGATAAAATTTAAATGTAGAGCTTTATAAATGAAGATTTTTTATTTTGAAGAATTGAGTGGGGTTTTTTTTTTTTCTTGTGTTTTCTCAAGTCTCTCCTTATTTCATGTTCTGCTTAATTCAGAAAATAAGAAATTTGAGATGGAAAGTCAGAATTTTTTAGCAGAAAACAGTGCTTCAGAGAGTTAGATATAGAAAAAGGAAAAACAATAGTATAAAGTAAACATTTTTTAGATAACTAGCATCTACCTGGAGTCCTGGTGTGGTGCTGTGGGCGAATGCGTCAGACTGCAAAGTTGTTTGAACTGCGAGGTCGATGGTTCAAACTTACCAGCTGCTCCTTGGAAAACCTATGCCAGGTCGCTATGGGTCGTAATCGACTCGATGGCACTTAACAACAACCTATTTTCCTGAAAAAGATTTTCCAAGTAACAAGTCCCCAATAAAAATAGTAAGTCCAAGGGTAATATGATTATTGTCCTCATTCTAATTTCTGATGTGTTAAGGCTTTATAATTTTTACTTTTGTATTTGAAAATAGATATAATGACCTTTGCTTTTCTCCTGCTTTTTAGTTCAAGTGTTAGTAAAAGGAACATAGTATGAAAGACAAGATGGAATTAAAATGCAAAAGGAAATAGAGATTAATCTAGGATTTTCTCTAGTGGTATCCTGGCCTTATTTGAAATGGTTTATATTTTTTTATATATGTGTTAAGATTTAGAAAAGTTATATGTAAATTTGTTTTTATTTAAACAGAAAAACTTTATGCAAAGGACATTTTGGATAAACCATTTTGTAAAACTAAACAAAAATTGCCTTTAAGTAGGTTTGTTACATTTTCTAAAATGAAATACTTTGTATGTTTAGGGTCTAAGTCAGTTGACAGACTTCTTTTTGTAAAGGGCTCTGTAGTAAACACTTTAGGCTGTGGGCCATACAGTCAAATAAGTGAGAAAGTGGTCACAGACCATACACAAATGAGTGACCTTTAGTTAAGATTTTATTTGTGGACCCTGAAATGTAAATTTCATATCATTTCACGTGGTGTGTGGTGCTGTAGGATCAGCAGTGAACTGTGAAACCATAAGGTTGGCAGTTCAAGCTTACCACTACTCCTCAGAAACCCCTTACAGGGTTGCTAATCAGTCGCAACCAACTCAGTGGCACTTAACAACAACATCATAAAGTATTATTTTTTTTGTCCATCCCCCCACCCCACCCCCAATTTAAAAACCATTCTTAGTTCATTTGCTATATAAAAACAGGTGGTGGAATGGTTGCTTGGCGTCCATAAAGGGAGTCCTGGTGTGGTGCTGTAGGATAAGCCACTGGACTACTAACTCAGGTTGGCAGTTCAATCCCACCAACTGGTCTTTGGAAACTCTATATTGGGTTTTTATGAGTCGGAACTGATTCATGTCACTTAACAACAACAGTCCGTAAGATAGTGTTCCACATCCCACTTTGGTTAATAGCCACTAGAATCTTAAAAGCTCATGAGCAGCCATTTAAGGTGCAACTATTTGTCTCTCCCTGTGTGGAAGAAAGAAGAGTGCTGGGAAACAATTAGTCCAGTGGATTAATAGAACAATTGATCATCAATCTCCATGACTGAGACCAAAACTAGATATAGTGCCCAGCTACCACAACCAATCATTCTGAAAGGGATCCCATTAGAAGGTCCTGAATAGATTGGGAGAAAATGTGGAACAAAACTCAGTAATAATAAAAAGACTGTACTTAATGCTTAGAAAGAGACATGAGCCACCCTTTAGTTCTGGAATGGAACTCACCCTTATAACTCAGTTTTCAGCCAATTGGTAGATAGGTCTATGGGGCGGGGGGAAACAACACTAGTAAGACATGTTCACCATTCAGAATCAGAAAGGCAAACTTTACCTAAGGACAAAGATGAGAAGGGTTGGAAAGGAAGGTGAAATGGAAATCAAAACTACTGGGAGGAAGTGGGATAATTGTTGTTATATGGAGGGGATTGCAATTAGTGAGGTAAAACAAAGTATGATTTTTTAATATAAAATTGATGGTTTTGCTGTATAAACCTTCACTCAATTTACAATAAAAAGTTTAAATAAACAAGTGGTGGACTGTAACTTGGTGCATGGACTGTAATTTTACGTCCCCCGATTCTTAGTAAAAGCATTTTTCCCTACTTAAACAAAATGCAAACCAAAATATTACCATCTAATGCAGTGGTGTGGTGCTGCAGGATAATGAGCTGGACCGAGAGGTCAGTTTGAGTTGCAAGGTTGGAAGTTCAAACCCTATACAGGGTCAGAACCAACTCAGTGGCCCATAGCCACAACAATATGTTAAGACATTTTATTAATGCCTTAAAAAAATCTTATATAAAAACTTTATTTCTTAAACTGTACCAAAATTGTTAAATTTTTACTTTCCTTCCTTTGGATTTTTTTTTAAAACCAAACATTTTTTTGTGAATTATGTGATACTTTACTTGGGAGAACATTAGCTTTACATTCATCCTATCATATATCATTTCATTGCCATGGTTATAAGCCCCTCCATGAATTATCAACCAATCAGAGTATACCCAGCAAGCCTGCCCCCCACCCCCACCCCGGTCTTCAGCACACAACGGGGCAAGAGTCCCCAGCCGCTCCATCTCTCCACGTCATCGTCTCTGCCTCAATCTGTGGCTTCACTGCTTCTCTGGATAGGGTCCCCGTACTCCGCTCTTCTCCCTTGATGTTCCCAGGGCCATTCAATCCTGGACTGCAAAGTTAATCTCACTCCCCTCCTTTTGCTACAAAATGTCTATCTTTATATTTCCAACCCTCACAGTCAGTCTTGATAACAGTTATTCACAATTATACCAAGAGACATATATCCCCATCTCCTTTCATCAGCCCCGCCCAGACAGATTGGGTAACTACTCAGTGGAGAATCTACCTTCTTCTGCGCCCTCTGGATCTAGGATCCCTCTTGAAAGCTTGTAAGTCAGTCACTTCTTGCCTTTGTAGTCCTCCCTCCTCCCCTACACACACAATTTGGGTAGCCAATGTCCAAGTTGTCCATCCCTGTCTACTCTGTATGGAGGTGGTGGGAATGATCCTTGCTGTAAAGATTTGTTCCCTCTTTTGAGCTACCGCATCCGTAGGTGTAGGTCAGGTTCATCAAATTGTATTAGATTACTCTTTTTTCCCTCTTCCTCCTCCTCCTAGTTGAGCTCTGATCATGCAGTCATTGAAGTCAGGTCAAGTGGGTATTAATCTGCAAGTGTGGGTGTTCTTGTGCATATGCCCTCTCTTCTTATCAGCTGAATGCTTCACTCTCCACTCTAGTCCTCTGTGGCTATGTCACTGACTCTGGGCCCAAGAGTCCCCAGGTCTTGCTACACTGCTGGCCAACCAGGTCCTCCACCCAGGTTCATAGGAGTCCATTGAACATTGTAGAGTTTAGCTCACAGGTTCATTGCTGTTTTTTCCTCACTTCCCCTTATCAGTGACAAACTTTGTCACCAGTCAGAGTGCATGTCTGCTCATGTATTCCCCTTGAGTTTTAGTCTTGGAAATGGGTTTGCCCTGAGGGGACAGAACACTTCCCTTGATGTCTCCCCGATGAGCAACTTGATTGTTCTTGTAATAATCAGTCTTCTGCCTATATTGTTTCGTATTTTTCTTGCCTTTCTTTCAAGCAGTATCTTCTGTTATTCTAGCTGCTCCAGGCTGGTCTGCTTGTCCTTTCAAGTGGAAATTTCCCACCTCAGAAGATTCTGGATGGGGCTCAGGATTCCACCTATGGTCTTATGTAATGCAGAGGCTCCACAGGAAGCCTCCTTCACTGGGCATGTTGTAGCCCCATTTTAGGT
>NW_006408562.1:16092660-16104686 GCF_000296735.1 Chrysochloris asiatica | reverse complement strand
TTGCTGATGGCAGACCTCACTGCACGTCTACCCTATCCACCATCAAGCCCTACCCTCCTCCTTTGGATATTTTAAAATAGTGTTTTATGTGGTCATATAACTGGTGGTGGTAGAGATAAGTTTCTTTATGTATCCCAAATTAGTTTGAACACAAATTCACATTTTTTCTTCATCATTAATGTAGCCATTGTTTTCTTTCTCGTTTGCAGACCTCGCTTGCATGTACAAGTTATTTAGTCGTGTGCCAAATGGTTTGAAAACAATGTGTGAGTGTATGAGTTGCTATTTGAGGGAGCAAGGTAAAGCCCTTGTTTCTGAGGAAGGAGAAGGAAAGAATCCTGTTGACTATATCCAGGTAAGTAAACATAATAGAATGTTATCTTTACTTTTATGATACAGTAATTTTGACAAGTTTAAAAAGACCACTTGGCATTATTAGCCTGTTGAGTATGTACTTTTCACTTCATTGTCTCATTGGCAAATGAATATGTTATGATCCTAAATATGTTAGATTTTTGAAAGGTATGCCTATTTATAGCAGGGGCTCAACCCCCCCAACTGCTTGTTTTCATTTATAATATGTCTGATAATGTTGTTTAAATAATCTCAAGAATTAAAGCCAACTATTTTGTTTATGTTGGTTTGAACTGCAAGGTTGTTGGTTCAAGCTTACTAGTCACTCCTTGGAAACCCCCTAGAGGGTCGCTATGGGTTGGAACCGACTTGACGGCACTTAACAACAACATTTTGTATGTGTCTTAATGTGTTAAAAAACAATGTTTTGTTTCGAATTTTTTTTGCGCTCAGCAATACTATGTGCCGAGTTTTTATGTTTTACGAAGAATATTTAGCTCTTACATCTACATTTGTAAAGCTAGTGTTCTGTTTACATCACATATTTGTTCAAGAGAGGGTGACAGGAGGGTTGGAAGAGGCAGTAAGAAGACTGAGTCATTGTCAGTATAATACATAAGTGGAAAATAGAATACGTATCACTAACATTTTTAGCAGGGATTAGATACAGCTTTGAAAATAATACTCAGTTTCTAATGCTGTGAATATACAGTTATTTACCAAAGAAGTTAAGATAAACACACAGGATCACAATTGTAATTCTTATGGAAATATTTTTATAACCTGTCTTAAATTTCTTTGTTTTTATTTGTAAGGGCTTGTTGGATCTGAAGAGTAGATTTGATCGCTTCCTCCAGGAATCGTTCAATAATGACCGGCTTTTTAAACAAACAATTGCAGGTGACTTTGAATATTTTCTCAACCTCAACTCCAGGTCCCCAGAATACCTCTCATTATTTATTGATGATAAGCTGAAAAAAGGTGTTAAAGGGGTAAGTATGAATGCATTTGAAAACTTACTAAGTTTTACTTGTAGATAATGTAAAGAAAATATACAAAGTAGCAAGTTTTATTGATATAAAAGAAAAATTGCTTTGAGGAGCAACCTGCTTGATGACCTTAGCAACAATAGCTTTGCTTTGCTTAATTCTATGCTCTGATCTATGAAAAGGATTGGTTAAGGTATTTGAAATCATCAAAACTACATATATATTTTACTTAATATATAACTGACACCAAAAACAACTGCATCCATGCTTGTTAAGTAGTCTTCTTTATGACTTTGAGATATGCTACAGCTATGACAAAGGCAAGGGTAAGAGAATGTTCACATTCTATGATTGAGGCCTGTGTTTTATCCCTGGCCAATGCACCTCATTCATTAGTCATCTGTCAGTTTGTTGTACTGTGGTGGCTTTTGTGTTGTGGTGATTCTGGACGCTCTGTCACCTGTACTTAAATAGCAGGAGGGTTCACCCATGGTGGAGAGGTTTCAGCGAGCTTCCAGACTAAGACAAACTAAGAAGGACGCAAGACGGACTAATTCTAAATTTTAGTCATTGAAAACTTTATGAATCACAGTGGAACACTATCAGATCGCTCCAGAATATTGATTGTTGAAACATGATGAGGAACATCAGAATATTGTCAGATACAGTGCCACAAGATAAGCTCCTCAGGTTGGTAGACACTCAAAATACAACTGAAAAAGAGCTGCCTCCTCACAGTAGAGTTTACCATGATGACACAATGTAGTAAAGCCTTCGGGTCCATCCTTCATTTGCTGAGTTGTAACACAAAATGAAGAGAAACAGCTTGTAAACATCCATTGGAACATGTAATATATGATGTGTGAATCTAGGAAAATTGGAAATTGTCAAAAATGGAACACTTAAACATCAGTATTGTAGGAATGAGCTAAAATGGCCTGGTTTTGACCATTTTGGATTTCACAGTCACATGGTTTACTATGCTGAGAGTGATAAATTGCGGAATGGCAGCATAGTCATCATCAAAAAGAACACTTCAAGATATATATTGAAGTACAGTGCTGTCTGTAATAGGATAATATCCCTACAAGGAAGACCAGTTAAATAAAATTCAAATTTTCTTAAGAACCACTGAAGCCAGTGATGATGAAATTGAAGACTTCTACCAATTCCTGGTGTGCTGCTGTAGGATCACCACTGAACAGGGAACCACAAGGTCAGCAGTTCAAACCCATCAGATGCTCTTCAGAAAACCCTGTACAGGTGCGCTGTGAGTCAGAACTGATCAACGGCACTAATGACTACACCAACTTCTTCATTCTGAAATTGATGAAACATGCAATCAAGATTTATTGATAATTACTGGCATTTGGAATGCAAAGATTGTAAACAAAGAGGAAGCATCATTCGTTGGAAAATATTGCCTTGGTAATAGAAACAGTGTTGGAGGTCAAATGATAAAATTTTGTAAGACCAATGACTTGTTTATTGTAAAAACCTTTTTAAAATAACATAAAATACGATTATACGCATGGGCTTTACCAGATGGAATACACAGGAATTGAATTTCAGACTGTGGAACAGACCACCAAATGTTCAAATGCAAGTTAAGGCTGAAGTTGAAGAAAATTAAAACTAGTGCACAAGAGCCAAAATAATTGACTTAAAGATATCCTTTCTAAATTTAGAGATCATCTCAAGAATACATTTGATGAATTAGACACTAATGACTGAAGACCGAAAGAGTTGTGGGATGACATCAAGTGCATCATACAGGAAGAAAGCATAAGGTAATTAAGACTACAAGAAAGAAGGAAAAGACCATAATGGCTGTCTGAAGAGACTCTGAAATTTGTTCTTCAGTGTAGAGATTGTAAAGCAAATGGAAGAAACAAGGAGGTTAAAACAGTTGAATAGAAAATTTCAAATGGCAGCTCGAGAAGACGAAATCAAATATTATAACGAAAAGCGTAAAGACCTGGCGTTTGAAAAACAAAGGGAAGGACATGCTTAGCATTCCTCAAACTGAGGGATTTGAAGAAGTAAGTTCAGACCTTGACTTGTAATGTTGAAGGATTCTGTGGGCAAAATATTGAATGATGCAGAAAGCACCAAAAGAAGATGGAAGGGATACAGTCCACAGTATCAAAAAGAAATGGTCGATGGTCAACCAAGAGCTGATGATACTGAAGAAGAAAGTTGATGGTGTATTGATGGCATTGGCGGAGAACAAGGCTCTGGGATTAATGTAATAAAAATTAAAGTATTTTGCAAAGTGATGCACTCAACCATGTATGCCAGGAAATTAGGAAGATAGCTACCTGATTGTCTAAATCAACCATCAGCCATCATAAAAACAGTAGTTAAGAAATCAAACAACATACTACTTTAGATGTATCTGCTACACAAGACCTTTTTAAGTTGCTCAAGAGCAAAGATGTTAATTTGAGGACTGAAGTGCACCTATCCCAAGCCATGGTTATTATCAGCGGCCACATATGCATGTGAAAGTTGGACAGTTTGGAAACCCTATACAGGGTCGCTATGGGTCAGAATCGACTCGATGGCACTTAACAACAACAAATAGGAGAATTGATGCGTTTGAGTTACGGTGTTGGAGGATAATATTAAAAGTACTATCGATTGTCAAAAGGATAAACAAATCTAAGTTGGAAGAAGTATAGCCTGAATGCTCCTGGAAGCCAGGATGTCCAGATTGTCTCTCATACTTTGGACATGTTACCAGGAGGGACCAGTCCCTGGAGAAGCATATCATGCTTGGTAAAGTGGAGGGTCAGAGAAAAAAAGGAAGCCCCCCCCCCAAAGTGAGATGGATTGGCACAGTGACCACAGTATTGGGCTCAGGCATAGCAAGGATTGTGAGGTTGGCTCAGGATCAGACAGTGTTTCTGTTGTGCATAGGGTCACTACTAGTCGGTACTGACTCGATGCAGCAGAAAACAAAAATGTGCCTCATATTCAGACATCTCCTGTGTGTTAGTCAAGACTATCTCAACTCCTTGGGGTCTGTGACCATTTAAGGAAAAACAAAACTCCCTTACAGGTTTTTACAAATCATAACAACTACTTTGAATCTTAAGGATCTCTAGACCTGAAACTGCTTACCTGATACTGCTGAAAAAGAATTAATTACTGATTTTTCCTGTACATACTTTGGAAGGTAAGTTGCCTTAATAGGCACCTTCTGGTATATAATGATGTTGATAAGTTAGTGCTCCCTTCTACAAGGGTGTTCCAGATTTGATTTCTGGCCTGTGCACCTCATGTGCGGAAGGCATTTTTTTTCAGTCGAGATTTCTGTGTTGCTTTGATGCTGGACAAAGTTTTCTAGACTAAGACTAGGAAGAAAGGGGTTGGCGATCTATTACTGAAAATGTGCTGGTGAAAACCCTGTGGATTACAACCATCCTTTAACAGGATGGAGAAGCATTTTGTCCTGTTTTGCATGGAATCATCATGAGTCAGGATCTGACTCAACATTAGCTAAAAATTACACAGCATAGATAACAAGAATCTTGAAAACAGCTGTCCACTTGCATAGAAATTTGTGTGCCCTCATCCTGTTCTGTGAATTTTATGGATCAAAATTCTTGGATGACAAGCAAATTAAGATACAGACTAGAGTGTAGCTATCACAAAATAATTTTGAAAGCATGTAGTAGAACTCAGTTTCAAACTTTTATGGCACACCTGGGATCCTGGAAGGTCATTGCAGCAATGAAAGCCAAGTTGAACATACTATGAGCATACATGAGTTGGTTTTTTTCATTTCATTCTGAAATCTGTGAGATGGGAATATAACAAATGGGTACAGGCTTTACACACAGCAGAGTAATAAAAAAGAGGAGAAAGATCATTGTGGATATATAGAGTTGTCGTTATGAGTTGTCAAGGAATTTCTGACTCTTTGTATAACAATTGAAACATAGCCCAGTCCTGCACCATCCTCACGATTGTTATGTTTGAGACCATTGCTGCTGCCACGCTGTCAACCCATCTCCTTGGTGGGAGGAGGTGGATCTTCCTGTTTTTTGCTGACCCTCCACTTTTCCAAGCATAAATAATTTCCTTTTCCAGGGACTGGTCACTTGTAACATGCCCACAGTATGAGACAAAGTCTTGTCATTGTGCTTTTAAGGAACATTCTGACTGTACTTCTTCCAACACAGATTTGTTTGTTCTTTTAGCAGTCTGTGGGACTTTGAATAGTCTTACCTAACACCATAATTAAAATGTATCAATTCTTCTATGGTCTTCCCTATTCTTTGTCCAACTTTCACATGCATATGAGGCAATTGAAAATACCATGTCTTGGGTCAGAGGCATCTTATTCCAAATTGATGAAACTGATCTTTGATCTTGAACACTTTAAAGAGGTCTTGTGCAGCAGATTTGCTTAACGCAACACTTTTTATGGTTTCTTGACTGCTGCTTCCATGAATATTGATCATGGATCCAAGCAAAATGAAATTTGGCCACTTCAGTCTTTTCTCCATTTATCTTTATGATATTTATTATTTCATGTTTGAGAATCTTTGTTTTCTTTATGCTGAGATGCAATTGATACTGAAGGCTGTGGTCTGTGATCTTCACCAGTAAATATTTTATGACCTCTTTGCTCTCATTAAGCCAAGGTATCATCTGCATATCACAGGTTGCTAATAATTCTTCCTTCATTTCTGATGGCCTTGTTCTTCATAATCCAGGTTCTTGAATTATTTGTTCAGCAAACAAATTGAATAAATATGGTGAAAGGATACAACCCTAGCACACACCTTTCCTGATTATAAACTATTCAGTATCTCAGTATCCCCTTGTTCTGTTCAAACAGCTGGCTCTTGTTCTATGTCCAGGTTCCTCATGAGCCTGGGAATTGTTCTGAAATTCTCATTATTCGCTGTGCTGTCCATAGTTTGTCATGCTCTGTATGGTCGAAAACCTTTGCATATAATGTCGTTAAAGCACAATTAAACATTGTTCTGATGATCGCTGCTTTCAACCAAGATCCATCTGATACCAACAATGATGTCCCTAGTTCCATATCCTCTTCTGAAAGCAGCTTGAGTTTCTGTCAGTTTCCTGTTGATGTATGTTGTTGCAATTGTTTTTGTAGTATTTTAAGTAAAATTTTACTTGCATGTGATACTAATAATACTGTTGGATGAGTTTTGATTTCCATTTTGGAATGGGCACAAATACAGTTCTTTTCCAGTTAGTTGATCAGGTAACTAACTGTCTTCTCCATGAGCACGTCCAGTACTGCATCCATTTATTGAAAGATTTCAATCTGTATTCAGTCAGTTACTGGAGCCTGGTTTATTCCAGTGCCTTCAGTGCTGCTGCGGCTTCTTCCTTAAATACCTTCAGTTCTCGATCATCATCTTGAAGTGGCTGACCGTCGACTTTTGGGGTGGGGCTACAATAGCTCTGTATTTTCCTTCCATCTTTTGATGCATTTTGCATTATTCAATATTTTGCCCATAGAATTCATCAGTAATACATCCCAGTGCTTGAGTTTCTTCTTCTTCTGTTATTTCAGCTTGAGATATGTTGAGTGTTTGCCTCACTTTTGGCTTTCTAACTCTTTGTACATTTCATTTTATACTATGTCTTGTACTGTCCTCTGAAGTTTTCTAATCAGCTTTTTTACGTCCTCATTTCTTCCATCATCTTTAGCTGCTCTAGCTCTATATAATTCAGGTGGTTTATACTCAAGGTCATATTTTGGCTCTCATGAACTTGGTTTAATTTTTTTCAGCTTCATTCTGAACTTGCATATAGGCAGTTTATGGTGTGTTCCAGTCTGTCCCTGCATTTTTTTGGCTGATGTTATTTAGCTCTTCCACTGTCTCTTTCTACAAATGTAATCCATTTTATTCCTGTGTATTCTCTCTGGTGAGGTTTAGGTATGTATATAGTTACTTTTTATGCTATTTTATAAAGGTATTTGCAATGAATAACTTGCTATTTTATCATTCTGTCTCCAGCATAATTTCTTTCACCAAGGCTGTGTTTTCCAACTACTGACCCTTACTCTTTTTTCCAGTCAATCCCACAATCCCATTCCAATCACTAGTAATCATCACTGCATGTTAATTGTGTTTTTGATCAATTTCAGAAATTCTTCAGACTCAGATTCTTCAATTTCACAATTTCATCATCACTGGTTTTAGTGGTTGGTGTATAAATTAGAACAATTGTGTTATTAACTCGTCTTCTCTGTTGTTTTTTTTTTTTAATTTTTCTTCTATTTGTTGTTGATGCAGTTCTGACTCATAACGACCCTGTGTAGAGTTTCCAAGGAGCAGCTGGTGGGTTTGAACTGCCGACTTTAGGTTTGCAGTCCAGTGCTCATCCTACAGTGCCGCACCAGGTCTTCTCTGTAGGTGTATGGAAATTATCTTGTCGTAGACAGCATTGTACTTAAGATACATCCTGAATTGTTCTTTTTAGTGATGAGTACAACACCATTCCTGTTGAATTTTCATTCCAGTTATAGGAAACCATATGATTGTGTGCTTCAGAATGACCAGTGACGGTCTATTTCAGCTCACTAATGGTTAGGGTATCGATCTTTATGCATTACATTTCACTTCTGACAATTCCCAGTTTTCTTCAATTCAAACTGTATACATTCCATGTTCTAACTATTAATGAGTATTTCCAGCTGTTTCTCCTTCTGTTGAGTAGTGCTCTGTCGTCAAATGAAGATCCCAAGAGCTTTGTTTGGGTTGAATCATTGTAGTCAATTCTACTTTGAGTAGGCACTGCTTCCCGGGTCATTTTTCAAGTGCCTTCCAACCTGAGGGGCTGAACTTGCTGGCACTATGTCTGACAATATTTTGCTGTTCAGAATGTTTTTGTTTTCTAGTAGTATATCTGACAGTGTTCTATTGTTATTCCGGATGTTTTCTGTGACTAAACCTTTGGAAATAGTGTGCTTGTCCTTTTTTTAGTCTGTCTTAGTCTAGAATCTCCATTGAAACTTGTGCACCAAAGGTGACCCGGCTTGTATTTCAGATACTGCCAACAGTACTTCCAGAATCACAGCAACACACAAGTCGCAACATTATGACAAACTGACAGATAATTGCTGGGTATAGAGTAGAAAAAAGGAGCTCTGGTAGCGTAGTGGTTACGAATCGGGCTGCGAATAATAAGGTCAGCGGTTCGAAACTACCAGCCGCTCCGCGGGAGAAAGATGAGGCTTTCTACTCCCGTAAAGATTTACACCCTCGGAAACCCTGTACAGGGTCGCTATGGGTCGGAACCGACTCGACGGCACTTCACAACAACAACAAGAGTAGAAAAGACTCCTAAATTCCACCATCATTTAATGTTCCATACTTTATTTAGGAAAAGCTTAATACATCCTCCTTTGGTATCATCTCGCCTTCATTTTAAAGATAAGAGTAAATGACCTTTTTGCCATTTGATTTATAACAAAAAAATTTAAGTTTTGAATGACCATAAATTAAAATGCCATTCTTTTGGCTTTGTATGTTTCTGCTTACATGTTATATATACAACGGCTTTATAAAAATATCTTTTTTGTCATTGAAATTTGATTTCATCTGTTTCAGTCATATCTTTATACAGCCCTCTCTAGCACATAGCTCAGTGTCAGCAGTGACCTCCTCAGGACTAGAACTCCAGGCCACTCCCGTATCCCTAGGATTCCAGTCATTAGATGAGGAGGAAGGAGTTGGGCTTTGTAAAGGCAGGCGGTCTCTCACAAACCATGTCCCTCTCTAACATATGTACTCCAGATATTTATTTGTGTGATTTCAAGCAGTTTTATTTTTAAACTGTAGTGCTATTCTTATAAAACTAAGATTTAGTAATTGTAAATTGTCTTTTAATTAATTCTGCAGCTAACAGAACAAGAAGTAGAAACAATATTGGATAAGGCAATGGTCCTTTTTAGGTTTATGCAAGAAAAAGATGTATTTGAACGTTATTATAAACAACACCTGGCGAGAAGACTTCTCACAAATAAAAGTGTTTCTGATGATTCTGAAAAAAATATGATATCTAAGTTAAAGGTAAGATATGTACATACCCCACTAATGTTCATCATATGATTGAGCACCAACAACATTGGACTGTAAATGATCTGATTTTAAATATTCCTGGAAGTAAACGGAGATAGATGGTATTTTTAGCAGGATGTGTTATACATACATTTGTTCGTTCTGGATCATAGAGTTTGCTGAAATACCTCTTGATGTGGCAGAATATGTTCAAGAATGTCTGGGCGTAAGGGATTATGAGAGAAGCAATAAAGACAATATTACCATGTTTCAGAAAGTGTAGTTCATTGACTTACCTAAATCACCTGAGGTGATTGTTAAAAATACAGGGAATGGACCCAACCTTTGATAAGGAGTTGTATTGGAATTTCTTGGAAAATCTCATTTTGAAATGAAATACTTGGGTTTGAGTCTTAAAGAGCCTGTGGCGTTTGACAGCTACAGACGTAGATTAACTGCTGGAACGATTAAGAAAGGAGGTGATCACGATTGGAAGTTAACATAAAACAGTTTCATTCTACTGTTTTCTTAGGAAGTCCCTCATTTATTTGTGTTCATAATTTTCTTTCACAGACTGAATGTGGATGTCAGTTCACATCAAAACTGGAAGGAATGTTTAGGGATATGAGCATCTCAAACACAACAATGGATGAATTCAGGCAACATCTACAGGCAACTGGGGTAAAAGTCTGCGTTAATTCGTACTGTACATATATTTATGTAAAGTCTTTTGAAATGGCCATTTTCATGCATATATATGCTTACCGAATTGCTGGTGTGGTTTCTTAAAATGTCAGCAGTGGGGACACATGTTTTGAGTTGTTTAAAAACAACTTTTCCTCACATACCCTGGGTTCCTAACATTATTTATGTTTAAACATCTTTTTCTCATTCTTTGAAACCATACCTGATTTTACCCACTTAAAGGAACACAGTGAAAATTGAATCAGTAGAACAGATTGTGGAAAGAAGACTGAGTTTAGGCTGAGTTAGGCTGGTTTTTTTTTTTTTTCCTTCTTTACTTTATTTTTCCATATTAAATATATATATATTTTAAGTTTTTATTGTGAATTGAGTGATAGTTTACATGGGAGAACATCATAAATATGTATTTTATGTCTCATAGAGTAAGATCTTTTATTTTTTTTGAACTTCCCATTTTCTTTTGTTAAATGTTTTATTGTGAATTGTATGGTAGTTTACATGAGAGAACATTAGTTTTACATTCATTATATCATATATTGTCTCATTGCCATGGTTACAATCCCCTCCATGCATCATCAACCAACCAAAGGGTATACACTGCAAGCCTGCCACCCCCACCCCACCCCCTCCCGGTCTTCAGCACATGGTTCTCCTCCCTCTCTGGATCTAAAGTTCCCAGCTGCTCCATCACTCCACTATCTCTGGTGTCAGCTGCTTCTCTGGCTAGGGTCCCGCTCTCCACTTTACTCTGTGGATGGGCCTAGGGACCTCCGCTCCTGGATTGGAAAGTTAATCACTCCCCTTCTTGCTATAAAATGTCTACCTTTGCATTTCCAACCCTCACAATGAGTCCTGATAACAATTGTTCACTATTGTATCACAAGAGACCTATCTGCATTTCATTTCATCAGCCCTGCGTAGACAGATTGGATACTACTCACTGGATATTCTACCTTCCTTCAGGCCCTCTGGACCTAGGGTCCCTCTTGAAAGCTTGTAAGCCAGTCACTTCTTGCCTTTATAGTCCCCCCGCCACCTGTTGATTTTTTAATACTCTCCTTTTCACTTTATCTCAGTATTGTGTTTTCTTGGGATAGTTGCCTGATCTTCTTGGGCCTCAATGTTTTCATCTGTAAAGTCAGGTCCTGACATCTTCAGGGTTTGTGGGAAATACACTGAGATGACTTAAAAAATACAGAAATTAGTTTAAGGATCCTAAAAAGGTAGTTAGCTGGTGGTTGCATAGCTTAGAGTTAGAGTTTTTGTGAGGATTTATCAAGGTTCATGATTTTTGTTTTTGTTACTGTTTCTCAACTTTATCTTAACCTTAAGTTTTGAGAAGTCCTCAGTTTGTGAGCTTTTAAAACACTTTCCCTTCTGAGTTGACCATATAGCATTATGTAATTAGGAAATGTAGCAGCCATTAATAGATTTGGAGCCCTTCCTTTGATGTTTAAATGAGATCATCACTTCTGTTTGTCCATAGCCTAATACTCAGAACACAGACAAGATCTGTGAAAACGCTAAATTCTATAGAAATTGACATTTATATGCAAGGGGACTTCTGAAAGTTCATCGAGAAACTCAAAAATTTTTAAACGTTTTTATTGTGAATTGTGTGATAGTTTACATGGGAGAACACCAGCTTTACATTAATCCTGTTGTATTTCATTTCATTGCAATGATTACAGTCCCCTCAATGCATCTTCAGACAACCAAAGGATATACCCCGCAAGTCTGCCCCCTGGCCATCAGCACACAGCCTCTCTCCCTCCTTGAGTCCAGAGTCCCCAGCCGCTCCATCTCTCCACATCATTGTTTCTGCCTCCATCTCTGGCGTCACCTCTTCTTTGGGTAGGGTCCCACACCCCGCTCTTCTCATTTGATGGTCCCAGGGACCTCTGCTCCTGCCCTGCAAAATCAA
>NW_006408562.1:16090714-16092343 GCF_000296735.1 Chrysochloris asiatica | reverse complement strand
GTATCATTTGCCTCATAAATATCGGCTATTTACAGTGGAGAATGACTGAAAGCAGAAAAGATACAAGCCAGTGCTGTATAGAGAGGTTCAGGTGCGCAGAAACGGAATACAGAGATTATTGTAGTTTATCTTACATTATTTAGAGATTTGTACGAATTCATCTCTATAATTATATTTTCATATAAATGTTATGTTCTAATCTATGTTTCTGCTAATTATCTTCTATGTGTTGAGAACTATAGGGCACAAGGGGGGTGTGCTATGGTTCTGAGGATTAGCACGAGACTGCTGACCACAAAGTGAGTGGTTTGAGCCTACTAGCTGCACTCTGTGAAAAAGACGAGGCTTTCTGGTCCTGCTGAGATTTACAGCCTTTGAAATCCTACACAAGGTTGCTGAATTGGAAGCTACTTGAATGCATTTAAGAGCAGCAACAACCACAGGGTTCACGGTGTATACCTGGTCTAAATAAATCATTGTGTTGAAGCTATCTATAATGGAATGTATGTTCCTGGATATGTTTGACACCCTAACTGTATTTTAAGTGTTTAAATACAGTATCTATGATACTAGAATGGAGTCCTGGTGTGGCCCTGTTGGATAAGCATTGGACTCCTCTCAGCATGGTTGATGGTTGAAACCCAGCAACTGCTCCATGGAAAACCTATTAATAGTTGCTATGAATCGGAACTGACTTTGATGGCACTTAACATCAACAACATAATAGAAGGCCTTTTGATTGAATAAAGGACAGTCTTTACTCTTGACCATCCATTGTACAGTTGCTTCATTTAAAAGAGAGGATGGTTGTTCTATGTGGTGATTCCATCAGAATCTAGCTTTCCTTTATTGTTTTAAAGTTTGTGGATTTTTCAGTATGTCACCATGATAAATAAAATGATAGAAGTGTATCCTGAACTCTTTTGGTAGTATACGGTTTAATAATTCATTAGCTATAGTAAGTAGAGTGCTTATCAACATGCTCAGAGAGTTGCACATCTGCTAATCCATTCGCACCTTCCACTTATTATCAGGTTACTACTGGCATGGAGATTGTGGCTTTTGTATAATGCTTCTAATAAGGACCTTAAACTTTCAACTCTCAAATCTTGCTCTACATTACAAAGATTTGACAAGAAATAATTAATACAAAGGAATCCTGGTATGGTGCTGCTGGTTAATGCGCCAGACTGCAAAGCCATTTGAACTGCAAGGTCAGCAGTTCAAGCTCTCCAGCTGCTCCTCAGTCGCTATGGGTCGGAACCGACTCTACGGCACTTCACAACAACAACAATTAATACAAAATCATGAGGTCTTTTAAAATAACATCAATTCTCGGACTTTCTGAATCTTACAGAAAATTCTCGAACTTTCTGAAAGTTTCTTCCGTATTGAAATGTACCCAAAAAGTGGTTCTTCATTTACTATTAGGGATCATATACTAAGTTCTCTTTTAAAATTCTAGTAATACTTAACAGCATATTTTGTTAAGACAAACCTAATTGTACTGCCAGTGTTTCTTTGTTATATTTTTAAGATGCGTAGTGGGTAACATGCTACAATTTTCTGATTATTTAATCAGAAAATCCTGAAATTCCCTAACAGATACTTCTGCCCCTGTCATGTGCT
>NW_006408562.1:16044095-16090264 GCF_000296735.1 Chrysochloris asiatica | reverse complement strand
AACACTCATGCAATAGGGAACCCTGTACCCCTAAGTATCCTTTGAACAAACTTCTTAGATAGAGGTTACAAACCTGCTGGGCATTAGCTTGCAACAGATTCCCCAAATGTTCCACCAACTCTGAAAATGTAGGTCTCTGATTGGGCTCCCCATGCCAGCAGTCAAGCATGGTCTGGTACATTTCTGGTGTGGTATAATCAGGGGGCCTCATTCTAGTTCCTTCTTTCAGTCGCCTACAAAATTCCTCATCAATCTTCACCCCAGGATATGGAGATGCTCCTAAGGAAAATATTTCCCACAACAGAACACCAAAAGACCACACATCACTCTGAATTACTTCAATTTATTACTAAGATAGCTGGGAAGAGGAAATACTAATCACTTAGAGTAATAGTCCTTTGAAATTATTATTATTAATATTAATCTGGTATTCTTGCCAGATGTTGTTCTAGACACTGGGAATGTAGCAGAACATGGAACAAAAATCCCTCTCTTGATAGAGCTTACATTCTAATCAGGGAGAGAGATGACAAGGAAATAAATATGTAACAGCCCAGATGGTGACATGACTGTAGAGAAAATCTGTATCAGGGAGGAGTGGTCAGGAAAATCCTCATTTAAAAAATTTCATTGTAAGGAAAGACTTAAAGGAGGTGAGAGAACAAGCTGTAAAGCAATACAGGAAAAGAGATCAAATACTTCATTGTCTTGATCTTTGAAATCATGGGTAGATCACATGCATGTTGATAAGGGTAAATAGATTGAACAAAGTTAAATCCTCCTCTCCCTACCATGTACCCCCACTAGGAAGTGCAGAAATAGTTCTCCTCCAGACAACATTAAAGAGTGTCTGCTGTGATACCTCTTTAGTGATTTCTAGTTTAAGTTTCCTTAATAGAATAGATATAGTTGATCCCTGAACAACACGGTTCAAACTTTACAGACCCACTTACATGTGGCGTTTATTTTCCTGTCACTGGTGGTGAGCCTCAGGTGTTACAAGTATTCACTTAAAATGTCATGTGACATTAATCATCTCCCAAGTAAGCTGTTTGCCTCTTTAGGAACTTTCTAACTTATCTGGAGAGATGAACTGCTCACTCGAGCCACGTCTCACTGCGTTTTAAGCAGATATAGCACTTTAACTTACCTGAGATCACTGCCATAGCAGCAGAAAAAAACTCTGCATTTACATGGTCTTGTGTTGCTCAGTTCCAATTCATTCTGTTCAAGGGTCAGCTTTATATGTGTATGTTCATCTGCACAGGGTAAACCCTAGTTCACCCGCTCTCTACCCACATGTCAACTGATATCTGAATTTAGAATACTTCTTAATATTTAGACTCATCCCTACCCCTCTTTAAAAGTCTTTATCATTAAATCAACCAGGTTAGACAAAAATGGACTAAAGGCTTAGAACAAACTTAATATCAGTAATAGAAATAATATTTCATCCTTAACACTGTTGATGTGCTGCTATATTATTGTTTTGTTTTCAAAGAAAATATCTTACTGTAATGGTAATTCTAGTGTATGTTTGTAGAGATCATTCATTTTGCAAATAATAATAAAGTGCATACTATGTGGCACTAGGTTGATTGTGCCTTAGGCAAAGGTTGTTAGAATGTGAACTAAATATGAAATCCATACATTTTCATCAGTGTACTTGGCTTGTGAGTGGGACATTAGAAATGGGTTATGTATGTGCTAAGATGACACAAATATTTAAAGTTGAGGTGAGAGATGATCCTAGGATTAACATGATACTGATAATGGTCTCTTAACATTTCATCTACAAATGCTTCAAGGCCAAAACTTTGCATTTCTCAGTGGCACTAATCACTGTTTACATGCTAACAACTGTGCTTTCCATTTGAAGAGATTATAAATTATAAAAGGAATATGTCTCAGGAATTCTTATGTATGGTTAGTATTTTTAAGTTAACATCTTTAAAAGTAATTTTGAGTATCTTCCAAGATGGTTCAAATTTTGAAAACACTGGATGAGGCTAGCCTTTAAGAAGACTTTATGTACTAGCTCAGACAGACCTTTTTGTCTTGTGGCATATGCTTTGATAAATCTAGCACAGGGTCTAAACAAAATAGATAAAAAATTGTTAATTTTCAGGGGAATGTTTGTGCTTTATGTAGGTATCTTTAGGTGGTGTTGATCTTACAGTCCGAGTGCTTACGACAGGATATTGGCCCACACAGTCAGCCACACCAAAGTGCAACATCCCACCAGCACCACGACATGCATTTGAGATATTCAGAAGGTAAACCTAAATCAGTCTTTATACTTAATTCTAAGTGTCAATAATTGTCCCAACTTGAAATAACTTTAAAGTGTTTGTAAAGAATGAACAGATTTCATTTTGTGTTTTACCTCATATTCAGGTGGAAAATGGATACTTGATACTTTTAATATGTACGAATGAATTACATAAAATTTTCTTCAGAGGAATATTTTTTGTGCAGTATAAATTTGTACTGTTGATACCTGCTGCTGGCTTAGGAAAACCATTTCTTGGCTACTCTGCAGAAAGGTATTAGGAACAGCAGTAGCTGAACAGCAGGCCATGCACCAGGTTTACCAGTAGAAACTATTTTGTATGCTACCAAAAAATTTCTTTTCCATATGTTTGTGAAGTGCTGTTAATCCTGTCATTTGTAATTTTAAATATGAAAAGTGTGTGAATCTCTAAAATCTGGTTTGATTTGCCAAAGGTTTTACTTAGCCAAACACAGTGGTCGTCAGCTCACACTCCAGCATCACATGGGCTCGGCAGATCTCAATGCTACCTTTTATGGGCCAGTTAAAAAGGTAAATATGGAGAGTGTGAACTTGTTTATGTTAAGTAACCTAATTCTGATTTTTAAAATTTAAACCGGCTTGCGATACCCAGCTAACTCATTCTGTGTCTACATACATTTTTCTGTCTTATTTTGAATACTAAAAAGGTAAAACTGTGGCTTTATTTAATCCCGTTTCTTCACTTGCTAACTTCATTTGAAACTATGAAAACTATACCAGTAATTCTTGTTGGAATCCTGGTGTGGTGCTATAGGATAAGCATTGGACTGCTAACGCCAAGGTTGGTAGCTTAAGCCTACCAGCTGCTCCTTGGAAACTCTATACAAGGGTCGTTATGAGCCAGAACTTGTTAAGGAATAGGTAATATTAGGCACTTCTGGTATGGAGCTGCAGGACTACAAATCACAAGGTCAGCAGTTCAGACCTACCAGTTGCTCCACAGAAACCCTAAACAGGGTTTCTATGAGTCAGAACCTACTCCATAGTACCTAACAACAACATTACTATAAGTAAACATTTTATATATGACTAGACTTGATACAGTATTACATAGTCAGTAAAATGTAGGAATGAACACAATTATTTATGAATTTGCCACAGAATATAAGCCTTTGAGACTCTTTTCAGCGTTCTATAATTCCTTCTGTTAAACATCAAAGTTAACACATGAAAATTTGTGGAATGTATAAAATGTTACTGCAATCCTTATTTAAAAACTGGCTATACACCAGTGAAGTGCCTTCATTTAAAAAGGAGGTAATTGCTGATGTAGGTGTTCAGTCAATTTCAGGGTTGGTTTTTTTTTTTCTTCCCGTCTGTGTGTTCTGTTCTGGGTTTTTGTTGTGTTTTTTTTTTTTTTGGTATAATTTATTTTCTTACTATTGGTATGAGTCAAATCAGGATCATTTGTCATAAAATACATAAATAAATGCTTCAGAAAGCTTTAGAAAAATACGTTGTCATTTGGATAACACTGCAGTAATTTAGTTTTATTAAAATTTTAATTATAATTGTACCTAGTTTTTTATGTTTAACTGTAGCATCACACTTTTTATAGTATTATTGAAAATGTTAAATTTTAGTGAAATGGGAAATATTCCTTAAAATTCAGTTGAGTAATATTTGACACATGTGCAGTAGGAAGGTCAGAGAGTAAAGAAAGTGGCTTTAATTGTTCATTTCTGTTTAAAGCAGAGTATGTTTCTAAATAAACATGTTATTTTGGGAAGCTTAATTAAACATACCCAGTAGCTATTTAGACATATTCCTGTATCAGTTATTGAAAGCTTAAGGAAGTGTCTACTTTGTCCCTGGTAAATCAGAGAGCAGAAACCGTCTTTGAGGATGGCAGGTGATTGCTGCCCACTCAAGCTAGGTTTTTATTTCTTGCTGTGATCAGAGCAAGAAATAAATGTCATTGAAATCTCATAAGTCTATTGCCATCCCTTTGTGTACTTTAAAAATAGTTTTGCTTTGTTTTTTTCAGCTGTAGATAAAGGGGAAATTTTGATTGATTGCTTGATCAGATACTTAGAAATGTTTACAAAAAAAAAAAAGAAAGAAAAGGATAGTCCTAAATAAACAATAAGTAACACCCCATGGTGAACGGAGAACAGATGGAAATAGTTAAGGATTTCATTTTACTGTGATCCATAATCAAAACACATGATAGCAGCGTCGGGAAATCAGATTATATGTAGTGCATTGGGCATATGTGCTGCAAAAGACTTCTTTAAAGTGTCGAAAAGCAGAGCTGTCACTGTGAGAAAACTAAGGTGCCCGGGACCCAAGGAAAACCAAATACGAACTGATGCTTTTGCAGTATGGCCACTAAACCATGAACTGCCAGAAGAAGGAACCCAGTCTGTCTTGGAAGAAGTACAGCTAGAGTGCTCCTTTGAAGCAAAGAAGATGACACTGTCTAATGTACTTTGGATATGGTATTAGGAGGGACCAGTGCCTGAAGAAGGACATTATGGTTTGTGTGGTGCTCTGAATCAGCACTGGGCTGTGAACCACAAGGTTAGTAGTTCAAACGCATCAGCTGCTCCTTCAAAACCCTATACTGGGTCTCTCTGTGTTGGAACTGACTCTACGGCACTTAACAACAAGAGCAAGCGTCTCAACAAGATAGATGGACACAGTGGCTTCAACAATGAGATCAAACACGGCAGTGATTAGGAAGATGCTGCCTCACCTGGCAATATTACCTTCTGTTGTATCAGGGTATCTCAGAAAGTACTGCTGTAAAACCATGGAAAAACTTATTAAACAAAAATAGCAAAATGTGAAGAAACTCCTCTTTAGCATAATCTATACAGTTATAAAGGCGATGTTTTTATCTCCCTAACCCTTCCTGGTGTGGCGCTGCGGGCTACTGTGTCAGACTGTGAAGTTGTTTGAACTTCAAGGCCAATGGTTCAAGCTCACCAGCTGCTCCTTGGAAACCCTATATAGGTTGCTATGGGTGGGTATCGACTCGGCAGCACTTAACAACAAAACCCTTCGCTGAAGAATTCTATGTGCTTTAATTTATACTATGTCAACATGATAGTTTTAGCATCAATGAGAGACTCAAATCATGTTCCTTTGAAATGATTTTGAAACAAAAGGAAGTCTGAAGGGGCAGTATCAGGGCTGCTGAATGATGGAGTAAGGTTTCCCTATTCTGCTAGGACAGTTCTTGTGACCCACGAAGAATTAGCAGGTGCGTTTTCCTAAAGGAAACATATTTCTCAACGCAACGTCCTGGTCCTTTTATCACCAGTCCAGTTTTCTGTTTTCTTCAGACTTCCTAACACGTACAACTGGTACTGCCGTGGGTCCTTCTAGAATATCTATCAGTATTACCCCATGGAATTCCAAAGGAACAGTCGCCATGACCTCTGAGTCTTACCTCTCTACTTTGAATTTAACTGACCCAGATCTGTTTTTATTGGACCTCGCTTATTTGATCATTATTGATAAATCCAAGACTTGTACCTGGCTCTGAATAGTTCCAAAAAATCATCATTAGCTTCTGTCTTGTTTAAAAGACTGATGGAAAGTTCATCTCTTTGAGCTAGCTGAAAGCTTGCTGAGGCCAAGATGTTTGCTTTAAATAGAAAATGTGTGAACCAGTTTTAGTAGCTGTTGCATTGTTGGTAATTCTAAGTTCTTCTTGCACATTTCTAGACTTCAGCTATGGTTTCTTCATTTGTCAAGGTAGATCATCTTCCAAACCTTTCTTAAAATAATTGATCCATGTTAAAACTGTTGTTTTATTATGTTGGGCAGCATTCCCATAAGCTTATCACAAAGATTTAATGATTGGGAAGATGTCCACTTAAATTTTGTTTAAAATTCACTATTAACCCTGACCTCACAAGCATATTTTTTCCCTTGACACAAAAGGTATCCTTTAGTTTGAAGGCACCCTAACAAGACTTGAGACAAGTGTATTACTAAGAGAACTTGTGTGCAACCATCCACTGAGTGCAGAGACATGTTTGAATACAGTTTGTTTGGCATAAAGCCATGTGTCTCTACATCACTGAACCCTCAGTAGTAATACTTAGATACCTGTGTACAGAATGTTGCTGTGAATCAGAACTGAGTGGGTGATACCTAGCAAAACAATAGAGGAAAGAAAGAACTCAGAAGACTTGGTTAAGTAAATACATGAACACTAGTGTCTTAACTGTCTAATTACATTTTAGATGTTCAAAAGTATACACCTGTTTTTAGTTTTATTATAGCTATTAAAAATAATTTCATACAGGAATAAGTGAATGCAATTTTGTTAAAGGGGAATGGGAATTTCAGGGTTTAACTGAAATCCTGTGAAGGTTATACCAGGAGTTAACGGTTGTCTTGTTTATATCTTTTTAAAATGAAACAGGAAGATGGATCTGAAGTTGGTGTTGGAGGTGCACAAGTAACTGGCTCTAATACACGGAAGCATATACTACAAGTCTCCACTTTCCAGATGACCATATTAATGCTCTTTAATAATAGAGAAAAATACACGTTTGAGGTACGGGTTCTGGTTATGAGTCTGTCTTGTTTGAGTACATTTAGAGAAAACTGTCTTTGAGTACCTTTAGAGAAAATGAAATCAAACTGGGTCTTTAATGTTACGCATTTATTGAGTCATGTTTCATTTTGTTCTGTCAACTTTGTTGAAGTATAATTTTCATATAATATAGTGCACCCTTTCATGAGCTTTATATGGAGTCCTGGTATGGCGCTGTGATTTAATGCACTGGATTGCAAGGATGGTTTGAACCACAACGTCGGCAGCTCAAGCTTACCAACCACTCTTTGGAAACCCTATACAAGGTCATTATGAGTCGGAACTGACTTGCTGGTACTTAACAACAGTAGTTGTATGCATCTGTGTAACTACTGCTACACTATAAAGTATTGCTTAAGAAGGGTTTTTGTGCCCTTTTACTTTAAAATTTCTCCTGCACCCCAGCCCCAGACACCCATTTACTTTATATCCAAATCTAATAATTTTATCTTTTCTGGGCCTTTATATAAATGGAATTATATCATGTATATCGCTAGTGTCCAGCTTTTTAAACTCTGCATATTTTTGGGATTTAAACATATTGTTAAGCATTTAGTATCAGTAGTCCATTCCTTTGTATTGTTTAGTGATAATCCATTAGATAGATGCACTTTGTTGTTGCTGTTAGTGGCGTCGAGTCAGTTCTGACACATGGTGACCCTGTATAGATTACGAGAAGCAGCTGGTGAGCTTGAACTGCTGACCTTGCGGTTCAGGCGACTTGATGGCAGCCCAGTGCCACACCAGGACTACAGTTTTTATTGTTCATTCACGTATTGATAAATATTTGGATTATTTCTATATTTTGGAATATAATCTTTTGAATGGAAACATGAGCATTTATGTGTAAGTCTGTTTATGGACTTATTTTCGTTTTACTTGGGTAAATGCCTAGGAATGGAATTGCTAGGCTGTGTGGTAAGCATATATTTAACATTTATTAAAAACCAACAAATAAATAAAAAAAAAATCACCAACACTGTCAAACTGTATTCTCATTACTACCCAAGCTCTGTTTCAAATCAGTTGTAAGAGTTTGCAATCCTACTGGCAGCAATGAAGGATCCCTGGTGACGCAGTGATTATGCATTGGCCTGCTTAACCACAAGTTCAAATTCAAAGATGAGGCTTTCTGCTTCTAGAAAGATTTATTGCCTCAGAAACCCTATACACGGTCGCTATGAGTCCAACCAACTCTATCGCTCACCACCACCATTACTGCTGACAGTGTATGAGTTCAGTTCCACATCCTCTTGAGGACTTGGTATTTTCAGCGTTTTTATTTTCTAGTCATTTTAGTTGGTATATAGTATTTATTGTGCCTTTCTTGGATGACTAATGATGTATCTTTTATGTATTCGTACGCCATTTATATAGCTGGCTTATTAAAGTTTCTAAATTTTTTTATTTGGTTGCTTGCTTTTATATTACTTAGTTCTCAGAGCTCTTTATTAATTATGGATACAAGTCTTTTATTAGATGATACCTGTGCTATGAATATTTTCTCTCAGACTCTTCATTTCCTTAATGGTATCCTTTGAAGTTTAGAATTTTAAAATACTAACCGACTCATGTTGTCCGCCTCCCCCCCCCTTTTTTTATTGGTTGTGTTTGTGGTTTCCTGTTAAAGAAATTGTTGTGTACCCCAAGTTTACAAAATTTTTTTTTTTTCTTTCTGTTCAAAATGGTTTGTAGTTGTGACTTTTGGATCTGTGGTAAATTTCAGGTTAAGTTTTTACAGGGTATGAGGTAAGGATGAAAGCTTATTCCCTCCCCCCGCGCACCAATTACAGATACTCAGTTGCTCAGCACTATATATTGAAGGTGTTATTCTTACTTCCATTGAATTACCTTGGCATCTTAAGAAAATCAAATGACCCATATATGTGTGGGACTGCTAGGCGTTTTGATCTGATTCTTTGATTTCTACGTTTATGCCATTTGGGCAGTCTTAATTTGCATTGTGTTGATTGCTTTTTAAAATCATCAGCATCTTTTCCCTTAGTGTAACTAGTTATAACATGATTACTTTTTATTTCCCTTTTCTTTGTTCATTTTTCATCGGGCCATGATTTGATTACATTAAATTCGATTAATCATCTCCCATCCACCACTTGGCTATCAGTTTGTTTAACTGTGTCTGCTTGCATGTTGTTGTGATGTTGGAAGCTATGCCACTGGTATTTTGAATGCCAGCAGGGTCATCCATAGTGGACGAGTTTTAGCTTCGAGAGTAAGACAGACTAGGAAGAAGGCGAGGCAGGCCACTTCCAAATGTTTAGCCACTGAAAACCATATAAAGCAGTGAAACACTATCAGATAGAATCAGAGGAGTTCAGATATGGTGCCTGCAGATGGGTTTCTCAGGTTGGAAGGATGGATTGGCACAGTGGCATCAGTAATGTGTTCAAGCATAGCAGCAATTGAGAGAATGGTGCATGGCCAGCCGGTGTTTCATTCTGTTGTTTTTAGGATCACTATGAGTCAGAACTGATTTCGACGGCACCTAACAACTGTAGCAGCTAGTATACGTTTAAAAGGTTCAGTTTGAAGCGAACATAGTATGATTTTTTTTTTTTTACTAAAGTTTATATTTAATATACTGGCAAATGAGAAGTATAAACCTGTTTCATAATTAAAGCCAGTTTCATAGATTTAGGTGAATGTGCTGATGTTGTAGTTAAGTACTGTTGAGTTGGTTCTGAGTAAAAGCAACTCTGTATAGGGTTTCCGAGGAGCAGCTGTTAAGTTTGAACTACTAACCTTGTGATTCAAATTGACCTGGAAATTAAGTGCTTATTCTGTGATGCTGCTCCAAGACTATAGAAGAATGTTTTTGTTAAGTCTGAAATTTAAGCAAGAAGATTATATTTTAGGATTATATTTAGTATCTAAATGTGATGTAGTAATTTACACATTGGGTTTTAACCACAAGGTCAGTAGTACGAATCCACCAGCGCTGTTTGAGGGAGAAACATGAGACTTTTGGCTCCCGTAAAGACATATAGCCTCAGAAACCTTATACGGGGTCACTATGAGTTGGAACCAACTTGACAGCACCTAATTACCAATACCACTACCACTGTACTCACAGTATGTGGTGAATATAATTATGAAATTGCTGCTTCTATGTGGTGTGCTTAAAGGGAAATGTTTCTAGATTTAAGTGTTTTAATTCAGTGACTGAATCAAGGGGAAACACGGGGCTGGTGTGGGTAGCTTTGAGAAGTTTGTAGAACAATTCTGTTACATGTTAATTCCATTTTTCCTTGAACTTTGTGGGTCTTACTGTGGTGCTATGGTTAATGCGCTCACCAGTTGCTCCTCAGAAACCAGATACAGGTCACTATGTGTTGGAACTGACTTGATGGCACTGAACAAACAAGAATAATCAATACAATTACCTTAGTTTTCAAGGGCAAATTGTATGTGATTGAGGCCCAAGAATGTAGATGGAGTAAGCAATTTACTTATCCCTTCTCAAACAATGTAATGCTTTTCAAATGAAAGTAGAATTAAATTATCTCTAGCTAGTTTTGTATAGAAAAATTTTAATATGTACCTCATGATTAAAATATTTTTAACGAAATAAGCTACTTAAGGTAAGTGCTGGGATTGGTTTTTAGAGTTGTAATTTATAAAGAAGTTATGTATGATAATAATGGGATAAATATGAGGGGCTTTTAAAAGTTCATGGGAGAATGGAATTAAATTTAATAGAATATTTCCACAAACTATTTGAAGCTCCCTTGGAGAAATTTAAAGTAATTCCTCAGAGCTATTGTTGGAATTGCTAGCAACTTCAGTAATTCAAACTTACTTTTCCCTATCACTGCTTGCTTGGAATCATTTGATGCTATGAGCAATGATTGTGTGGCAATGAAATAGAAAACTCCTTATAATATTTCAAATTTTGACTGTGTCACAAACAAGATGTCCAAGCATAAACGGCATGTGTAGAATGCCATGTCTGGCTTCAGAGCCTTCTGGCTGCACACACTTGGAAAGTGGTATCTTGAGCAGGCCCATGAAATTTATCTTTATTCACACCCTGTGTTTTCCTACAGTCTTCTGTATAAGTTTTATTTACTCTTTTACAGAAATCATCTCCATAAATTAGAAGAGTTAAAAGTACTTAACTTTAGTAATTTTTAAGGAAACTGCGTTTTTATCTTTGGATGTTTGTTCTTCATGTGTTCAGTAAGATGGCGTATTTCTTATTCATCTATGTGATGAAGTCTCATAAAGTTAGAAGATAAAAGACTGAGATAAATTATTTGCAATATATAACAGAATTGAAAACCGTGATTTATTAAGAGCCACTAAAGAATATGAATGGATAAAGCATAGAGAGAGTTACAAGTGTCTTTTAAATAGAAAAAGATATTCTTTTCCCTTGTTGTTGTTAAGTGCCATTGAGTTGGTTCCGACCCATAGCGACCCTGTACAGGGTTTCCGAGGGTGTAAGTCTTTACAGGAGTAGAAAGCCTCATCTTTCTCCCGCGGAGCGGCTGGTAGTTTCGAACCGCTGACCTTAAGGTTTGCTGCCCGATTCGTAACCACTATGCTACCAGAGCTCCTTTAGTGGTCTTCAAAGTATAAATTAATGAGATGCCAGTGTTGAACTCCAGTGTTGAAAAGTGTGAGGAAATGAATACTCTCTCACACTGTTGTGGGACTTAAATTGTTGAGTAACTTAACAAGGAGGTTTGCCCATATCTGTATATGCTTATCACTTTTAAGCATGCATTTGAGATCGAGGAATCTTTTCTTAGGAAAAATTGGTTTTTGTACTCATTGATAGCTATGCGTGGACATACTCACAGAAATGGATACAGTTTCACTACAGTCCACATTGTGACAGCAATATTAAGAAGTACCTGTAGCTTAAATCTCTATATACTAACATGGAAAATCTCTGAGAAATGAACAGAAATCATACACTGTGATCACTTCTAAATATAAACATGTACAAGGGGGTTCCGAAGTTCTTGGAACAGGCTAGGAAGTGAAGACTGAGAAAACATGGTTGGGGTTGGAAATTGGAGGAGTTTGTGACTGCAACAAGAATGTTTTTAGTGAGTTGGAAAGACTGAGTGATGTGGATTTAAGAGCAAAATCTGTATATGAAGGTCTAGTGTTACAAATACACATGATTCTCATTTTGAAGCATCCAAGAAGTTTCTAAGAAGGTGTACAACTATAGGATCAATAAAATCATGCCCAACTTAGCGCCTCAAAGCACTTATTATAATGCCAACAGCCCCCACTGTGCTAAAGTATTCATCTCTCTCTTTGGCAAGCCAATCGATGGTCCTTGCAACACCAAATCTCTTGACAGAGCTAGACAGTATGACTTGTGAAGGACCCATGAACAGGATGAAGAGTGCAAGTAGAGAGAGTGAGGAGCTAGGGCCCAAGGATCTGATGATCTCTCTAATGACCATCAAGTTAGAAATAATACAAGTAATATTAAACAAGATTTTGAAAACATTATAGCCATTACCACATCTCTTAACTTACGCTTAAACACTTTGAAAACAAAGATTGATAAGCTGTTGTCCCATGCCCCCTTCCTAACCCTGCAGACCCCCAACAGGCATCTGTGCTACTCACTCCACTGGCATCAAATCCATCTCCAGCTTCTATGACTGAGCCTCATTGTCACATGCCTGCTGCTGCTACTGCACCTCCCAGTCACTGATTTATAGGGTGCCAGCTATTCATATAAAGATGGAATACCACATCAGTACAACTCAAAGATAGTGCAACATACCTTTTTTATGATGATTCCCTTCAAGAGGACAGAATATGTAGGATAAGTGTATGGATGTTAGTTGCATGCTAATAAATTCAAAGATACAGAATTTTATATAGTTGTCAATTTAAACAGTTTCTTTGATTTGAACTAAAAACTTGCAAACAATGATAGGCTTTCTGCTCTGATGAATGTGTATTCGTTTCCTGACTTCTAGAGGTCCTCCCATTGTCCATCAGCCTATCTATAACAGCATGCAAGCACACAGCATATCTAATACTGCAGTCAGTGGGCCAAGGACTCTGTCCTGCTGACTGGCTGCATTTCTTCCTTGCTGTCATGCTATAAGCTGTCTGCAATGACCTGCCCATTATCAGCAAGTGACACTATATTTCAAGTCTCCCCAGAAATGAACCCCACAGTATAAACACCAGCCCATGTGGACACCATCATTGATCACATGGTGCCATCTTCTGCCATACCTACCTCTTAACAGAGACTCCCACAAGTGTCGAGTATCAGCAGCATACGATGCTTGTACTGACTGTGTGTGAGACCTCATACGAACTCCTAAGAAGTATTGCATCAGGCAATACTGACATCAGCAAATACTTCCAGCCTGACTAAACTCCCGATTCACTGGCTATTGACTGCTTCCATTCTTCTCTCTGCCTGGTTGACTTAAATTTAAGAAACTGCATTTTGATCACTACAAGTTATGCTCCATTTAGTTCAGCCAACAGCAACCCATGTTCTAAGATTGTTAAACAAAGTTAAATATCAAGGACTTTATTGTTTTAAGTTCTCATTTCTAGTTACTATAGTAAAAGGTCCACTGTACTGTTAATGTCTGAATGCCCATTCCAGCTTCACTCTTATTTATGTGACCTTGAAAAAACTACTTCCTCTACCTAAGCTTTTGCCTTATACATAATAAATATAAGCTGACTTTGTATTTTGAATATAGATAAATGAGAGGGAATTTTGCCACTGCCGTTAATATTTTATTTTCTAAACATGTGGGGTAGTCATGTCAGATTTATTTATTCAACAAGTATGTATTGATAACGCAGTGTTTTAGGTGCCCAATATTCAATAGTGATTAAGTAGATGAAAAGACTCTCCCCTCTTGCAGCTCATCATCTGCTGACATGAGATCATTATTAGTTGATCAAATCCTATGAAGGTCATTTTAGACACCTACATATGTAATGATAAGAATAAAAGAGATTGATGTGCTAAATAGCTGCATAGATAAGAATTCAGAAATTTTCCTCTGAGTGGGCAGTCTTTGAGATTTGTGTGGGGATTAAGATAGAAGGCTTATAGGAAGAACAAATTGAGCTAGAATTAGAATGAAAGGAAATCTTAGATGTCACTTTGGGAAACCTTTGTATTCCAGTCACTAGACTGTGTTAAACATCCCTCCTCTGTATTTCTGTTATAACCTTTCCTTTTATAATATTATGCTTAATTGTAGTTACTTGTTTAATTGTATGTTCCAATTATTAAGTTCTGTTCTTAGAGAAAGCCAGAAATATTTTTTTCCTAATCCTCATTATTTGCCCAGCACCCAGAACAACTTAGCTACCGCTGGATACAGCCAGTTATTTGATGAAATAGAGAAGTTTGCAAGTTAATGAAGTATTGCATCAAGGTCAGCTAGGTTTATGATCTACAGAATACTTAGTCTAGTATTCTTTCCACTTTTTATATTTTCATTAAGAGAAGTGATCTTTATAATATCTAACAAATACTTTCTATTTGAAAGATTATAGATTTACAGGTATTGATTTATTAACTTCCATTCTCTTGCTGAGGGTCCTGTTTGATAACTAAGATACATATGGCAAGATGACTGGTTCCACAGAACTTGGGAGGATTCTAGCTGAAAATGATGCTACAACCTATGTGGAAGTTAACCCTATCTTATTATACTTACTATCAAGTTCTCATTAAAACAAATGTGGAAAACAACCAAATTTAAAGGCTGTACAAATGGAGATGAAAGGAAAATTCTTCACTCAAATAAGAAATAATGCTAAGAATCTGAAAGTAATGCAAAAAGTGAAATACTACTTTGTTTTGTCTTCTCGTTGCTATGAGAACATTAGCTTAATGTTAATCCTTTAATAATTCACTATAAAGTTCATGTATTTATATAATAAATTCACTTCTAGCAATAAATAAAGTTGAGTGATTTAAAAGATAATGGAATCTTTTTGTACTGTTTTATTTATTTTAATGTTTTATTGTGAATTATGTGATAGTTTACATGGGAGAACATCAATTTTACATTCATCCTACATTATATCGTTTCATTGCCATGGTTGCAATCCCCTCTGTGCATCATCAACCAACTAAAGGGTACACCCTGCAAGCCTGCCCCCCGGTCTTCAGCACATAGCCCCTCTCCCTCACTGGGTCTAAAGTCCCCAGCGGGGCTCCATCTCTTCACGTCATCATCTCTGCCTCTATCTCAGGCATCACTGCTTCTCTGGGTAGGGTTCCGCTCTCCGCTCTTCTCCCTTGATGGTCCTAGGGACCTCCGCTCCTAGACTGCAAAGTTAAAGACTCCCCTCCTTGCTACAAAACATCTACCTTTACATTTCCAACCCTCACAATCAATCTTGATAACAATATTCACTATTGTATCACAAGAGACCTATCCGCATTTCCTTTCATCAGCCGCATGTAGACAGATTGGATACTACTCAGTGGAGATTCTGTCTTCCTCCACACCCTCTGGATCTAGGTTCCCTCTTGAAAGATTGTAAGTCAGTCACTTCTTGCCTCTGTAGCCCCCCATTTTGGGTAGCCAATGTCCCAGTTGCCCATCCCTGTTTACTCTGTGTATGGAGGGGGGTGGGAATGATCCTTGCTGTAAAGATTTGCTCCCTCTTTTGAGCAACTGCATCTATAGGTGTAGGTCAAGTTCATCAAATTGTATCAGATTACTTTTTTTCCTTTTCTTTCTTGTAGTTGAACTTTGATCATCCAGTCATTGAAGCCAGGACAAGTGGGTATTATCTGCAAGTGTAGGTGTTCTTGTGCATATGCCCTCTCTTATCAGCTGGACGCTTCACTTTCTACTCTAGTCCTCTGTGGCTATCTCTGGGCCAAAGAGTCCCCAGGTCTTGCCACACTGCTGGCCAACCAGGTGTCTGCCCAAGCTCACATGAATCTATTGAACATTGTGGGGCTTAGCTCACAGCTTCATTTGTGTTTTTCTCTCACTTCCCCTTATTGGTAACAAACGTGGTCACCAATCAGAGCGTGTATTCCCATTGAGTCTTAGTCTTGGAAGGGGCTTTGCTCTGAGGGGACCCAACCACTTGACTTGATGTCTCCTGGGCAAGCAACTTGCTTGTTCTTGTAGTAATCAGTCACTCTGCCTATATTTTGTATTTTTCCTGTTGGTCTTTCTTTTAAATATCTTCTGTTCTACTTGCTCCAGGCTGGTCTGCCCGTCCTTTCAAGTGGAAATTTCCCTCCTCTGAAGATTATGGATGCTGTTCAGGATTCCATCTATAGTCTTATGTAATGCAGGAAGCCTCCTTCATAGCCCCATTTTAGGTGTTCCAATCAAGATGGACTTACAAGCTTTCTATGATGATATTATTGGCTATTTCTTTCTCTCCCCCTCCAGTGTCTATTTTATAATATAATGCAAGGTAAACCAAGATTCAAAAGACAGCCAAGCATCTTAACATTATTTCCCCCCCTTTCCCCATTCTAACCATGTCTCAGCTCCTATATCCCAGAACCCTGTTGTTCCAAGGTTGTGCATATATCATTATTTACCTCTGTCCCATTTAGCCCATGCAAACCTGCCTAATTGTTCTCCTACTTCGTTCTTCCATTCCCCTCCTTCTTCTTGTATATTCCCCCCTCCCTTGCACCCAAACTATCTTATGTCTATTCTCTGCCCTGTGTTCCACCTTCCCCTCCCTCCCCTCACCCCTCTCCCCACATCTCAGCAAACAGCAAAGAATCCCCCCCACCCCCCTTTAGTATGGGTTCTTTCCCTTAGTCTTTTACAGTAGTGGTCCTATGCAGTATTTCTCTTTTTGTGACTGACTAATTTCACTCAACATAATGTCCTTAAGGTTTATCCATGTTATGCAGTGGCTTGCAGCTTCCCTATTATTCTGCAAGGTAGCATAATATTTCATTGTATGTATGTGTACCACAGTTTGTTTATCCATTCTTCAGTTGATGGGCACTTTGGCTGTGTCCCTCTTTTTGCTATTGTAAATCATGCTGCTAAGAACATTGGTGTGCATATATTTACTCGTGTTGTGGCTTGTATTTCTTGCGGGTTAATACCAAGTAGAGAAATTGCTGGATCATAAGGTCTATCTATTTGATAATGCAGTTTTTCTGGGAACTTTTTGAAGCCCCCTTGTGTTCATGCATGTGTATGTAAATTGTTAAGAAGAAACAAAAAGTTACAGATTGAACTACAGTGATTGCCTTGAAGATAATTTTAAAACATCACCTAAGCGACGTGGTGCTGCTGTGAGATGAACATAAAACTGTGAACCAATGGGTCGGCAGTTAAAACCCACGAGTTGTTCCTTGGAAACCCTGTACAGGGCCACTGTGAGTTGGAACTGACTCGAGGGCACTTAACATCAGGAAGCTCTTTCTGGTTCTGTGACTGTAATTGAACTGTCATTTAAATATATGACAAAGTTACTTTTTTTAGAATTTCTATAGAAATTACATGGAGTCCTGGTGTGGTGTACCAGACTGCAAGATAGGTTTGAACTGCAAGGTTGGTTGTTCAAACTCACCAGCCTGCTCCTTGGCAACTCTTACACACAGGGTTGCTATGAATTGGAAATGACTTGATGGCACTTAACAACAATAATGAAATTACAATTTCAATTCTAGCAGATAACACCACCTTTTAAGTTTTTTGAGGTTAACAGTTACAGTGTTTGTGATAGGCATGTTGTTAAGTGCCGTTGAGTTGTTTCCGACCCATAGCGACCCTTTATAGGGTTTCCAAGGAGCAGCTGACCATAAGGTTTAAACCGACTTTGCAGTCCATTACATTAGCCTACAGCACCATACCACATAAGCATAAACCAGAGAATATTTGAAGCAGAAAAGAGTACATCACTAGCATTCATATTTCTTTGAACCCTGACTTGACAATGTTTCAGAAAACCCTGATTTGTTGCTCTGAGTTGTTGAGACAAGGAGGATGACTCCTCAAATCAGTTATATGCCCCTGCCAGTTCTTCTGCACTGCTTTGAGGGAGAAACAGCTTTATGCAGTGCATCACCACTCCTTATCCTAGTGTGAAAACTTGTTCCTCATACGTCCTAGATCTACATGTCAGAAGTGATGCATACCTGCAGTGTGCGCAGAGGAAAGACAATCAGCAGAATACAGTAGTCTTACCCTAACTGCTTTTCTTTGGTTTTCCTTGAGTATTGCATTTTATCTGTAGTATAATACTTAGCAAAAAGTACCACAGGGACTTTAGAGTCGTTTTCTGGCTGGTTTTTATGTCTTGTAATAATGGTCAGGTATTTAAATTTTTTCTTTTCATTTGGTCCTAGAGACAGTATTTCTTATCAATTTGCGTTGTAAATTTTGATTGTCCAATGGGACACTTGAGTTCCAATTTACTTTGCTTGTTTCTGTGAAAGAAGTTGCCAAGAAAACTAGGAGTATTGATAAACTTGAGAGAACAATTGATAAATACTTCTGAAAACTATGATATGTTTGTTGGTTAGCTTATTTTTTATCAAAATGTTAAGCAAATCCCTAATAATCTTTAATGGTTGACATTTTTAGAGTAGCTATTACATCTCCTTAAAGTAACCAAAAAAATATACTTTATAGTTTGAATCGCCCTTTCTTCTAGTTTGTTCGTATATGTGAGATTCTAGTGAAGTGTCGTAATGCTCAGAGAATTCTTTGTTGTACACTATTTCTTGATGGAATTCTCTCTCTCTGACTACTGCTTATGAGGAGCCCTGGTGCTGTCGTGAAAGTACTCTCCTGCTAATTCAAATGGTGGTGGTTTCAGCCCACCACCACTCTGTAGAACAAAGATGCGGTGGTCTGCTTCTATAAAAACGTGTAGCCTTGGGATCTGTGAGGCAGTTCTACTGTGTTGTATGGGGTAAAAATCAACTCTGTGGCAGTGGGCTAAGTACTGCTTGGGCTATTTTACTTGCTAATTAATCTATTTTAATAATTTATGAGGTCTAATTTTGTTAATTTGATAAATTTCAGGAAATCCAACAAGAGACTGATATTCCTGAAAGAGAGCTTGTTAGAGCCCTACAGTCCCTCGCCTGTGGCAAACCAACACAGCGGGTTCTTACGAAAGAACCCAAGTCAAAGGAAATAGAAAATGGTCACATATTTACAGTTAATGATCAGTTCACATCCAAACTTCACAGAGTCAAGATTCAAACAGGTATCTGGAGCTGCATGTTTCCTCTTTAAAAAATTGTGTGTTTTCTGAAAAAATTCTCACCTGTTGGATTTCTGTCCTGGATAAAAAAAGGTAACGTTTTATAATGCTGCTAGACACTGAGACTTGAGTAATAAAGCAGCGTTTATTGATTTATGTTCCTGTTAAAGTGCAGTTAAGTCCAAGTACCATAAACATTTTAAAAAGTGATCAGCAGTTGGAGGGAAAATGGGAATTGTACTGCAAACAATGCGTATTTCCAGATGCATTTTAGTGATATAAAATAATATAAATATATGTTAGAATTTATGAAATAATTTTTTTAACTGGTTAATAGCTTAATGATCAATGGCAGTCTATAGTAAAAATTGACTTACAAGTTTTTAAAGTATAATATCTTTTTTAAAAATTATTTTAACATTAAATATGGCATCACTACAAAACAGAACTCTACTGAGAGTCATGGAATAATTGTCTTTTTCCCCCAATGCAAGTGGTATATGATTTCCTAGATTGTAGATATGAGTGTTTGTTTATATCCCAGCTTTGGAGGAAAATAGATGTTATATGTATCTGATATATATGTAACCTAAATAAGTAACAATATTTGTTGTTACCAGATATTATTATCCATCCAAAAGTTATTTTCTCTTCATGGATTTTGTGTGGTATTTTAGATCTAACACTATAGTTGCATAAGAGTTAAGTCTAAAGTTGTTGTTGGTAAGTACCGTGGAGTCAGCATCAACTCATAGTGACCCTGCACAGGTTTCCAAGGCTACAAATCTTTACGGGAGCAGAAAGTCTCATCTTTCTCCTGTGGGACAGCTGGTAGTTTCGAACTGCCGACCTTGAGGTTAGCAGCCCGATTCATAACCGCTATGCTACCAGAGTATTGCTACAAAATCAGAGAAACCCTTATTAAACAAAAATATCAAAATGTAAAGCTATTGTTTCTTTACATCTCACTCTATACATTGCAGAAGATGGTGCTTCTGTCTCTCTTAACCCTTCTGCAAAGAATTCTGCACTCTTCTGTTTGCACCATGTAAAACTGGCAGTTTGGGCATCTTTGCGCAAGACTTAAATTGTGTTTATTTTAAATGTGAGTTTTGAAAACAAAAATCTGAAGGGTCAAGATGTGGTCTGTGGGTAGATGGTGTCAGGTGTTCCAAGGTAATTCTCATAGGACAGTCAGTCCCTATTGCTGCCTTGCAATAACGAGCCAGGTGTTGCATTGTCATGGTGGGAACCAGTTCCTCAATACAACTCCCCAGTGCTGCAGTTTTCAGTTTCCTTATTACTTCTTTATAATAAATCCTAGTGATTGGCCTGTGCCATCTCAAAAACCAGTTGCCATGATTTTCTGAGCTTTTTCTGCCTTGAATTTAATTGGCCCAACAGATCCTTTCAGAAGTCATTGCTTTGATTGTACCCTAATTCAGGCAAGTGTATTACAGAATGAGCTTGTCTTCACCCATCCACCAATCCCAGGCATTTAAACATGTTTTGTTTGGAATAAAGCTATAATTATGAACTGGAACACTAATAGCAATACTTTTTTGACTTGCTCTTACATATGGTGGAAGGTTTGACTAGATTACCTCTCAAAATTCATTTTCAGCTATAAAATTCTGTATAGATACACTTTATTTGAGATATGTTCTTATATTTTCTTAGCTCTTACTCATTTGTTTAAGTCAGATTTTTCACTCTGGTGGTAACTATTATGACTGCATAGGTTTTCTTAATTTGTCAAAGTATATTAGTCTTTTGGCAAAGGTATTCAGACCTTACTTGTTTATACTACTTTTTACTCTGGTCAGTTATGAAAGTTCAAGCCAAAAAAGGTGTAAAAGTATTTCTCAAATGACATAATCATTAAAAAGAATTAGATTTGTTGTAATTTGCAGCTTTTTTCACAATTGACTGTCTCTTCTCCTCACTCACCTCCTTTCTTCCATCTTTCCAGCTTCTGTTTAGATAGATCCATGTGCAGTGACTTAGATAAGCACACCAGCTATTAGTAGCGCTTCTGAATGCAAAGCAATGTGTAAATAGGTTCTGGGAATGAACACCTGCTCTCACAATTTTAAAAGCATCATTACTCAGTGTATCACCACAGTCTTCCCATTGACTTTTTTCCTATGAATATTTAAGGAGTCCATGGTAATCAAATGTAGATTAAACCAAACGGAATTTTAAAAATTTTTTCTATCTTTCCCCAAATGTTTTATTTAAAAAATTTTTAATCCGAAAAACTCATATGCTTTCTTTCACTTTGTGGTATACTAGGTAGCTTCAAAAGTTCTTAAAAACTGGAATTAAAAGATAATGAATGCATCCCTACAGCATTTGAACTTAATTTGCAAACATCATGTTGTTGTTGTTAAGTGGTGTTGAGTCAGTTCTGACTTATAGCAACCCTGCTAACATTGAGGTTAGCAGTCCAGTGTTTTTCCTACAGTGCCCACACCCGGATTCCCAACATTGTATTTATGTCTCCCTAAAGACTTAAGCATACTTTTCTTAGAATAGTATATTTTCCCTCAACTATAATACTATGTCCCAGCCAAGAAAATGAACAATTCTGTATCATCTGTAAAATCAAACCCACTGCCTTCTAGTCAACCTTGACTCATAGTGACCCTTCAGAGCAGAGGAGAAGCAGTAGAACTACCTACGTCATCGGGTTTGCAAAGCTGCAAAGTGTTAGGAAAGCTGATTTTCTCTAGCAGAGTGGCTGGTGGGTTCAAACTGCTGAAGTTATAGTTGTTAATGAGTTTCAACCACTCTGCCACCAGTGCTTCATATATCATCAAGTCTCTACCACCTGCACCTGTATTTGGATGTCCTCAGTTGTCTTAAAAATGCTTTCTGATCCAGGATCCATTCAAGCTTTTTAGATTACATTTGAAGCTTTGGTTCCTTTTAATATAGACTAGGGCACCTGTTTTTATTTGTTTTTTTTATAATGTTGACTTAGCTATTATGAAGAATTATTCTTTCTTGTCGTAGTTTACTTCAAGCTAATTTTATTATTTTCGTAAGATACTATCTTTTTACTTGGGAAATGATGCTGAAAGCAGTATTCTTAAGTAGGAATTCTCATTAGAAATACATAGCAAAGTGGAGATGCACATGGAATGATTTTCCAAATTGTGTAGATTGCCGTCCTGTGCTTGTGGCCATGCCTAAGTCAGCAGTGTGTCCCAAGTGCTTCTTGGTCATTTTGTGTAGCTTCTATGTCTAGAAATGTCACATCTGTCTGTACTGATGGTCAAATAAAAAAGTATCAGAGTTACCAGGTTTCTTTCTCTGTTACTTCAATTAGAACAAAGTTGTAGGAGACAGACTTCAGTGTTTAATCCCTTAGCAGTTACCTTGAAGACTATTGAGAAGAACCAAGTGAGACTCCTCCTCAAGAGTGGACTGTGGTATGAACTAGAGATAATGAGGTTGTGACATAAACAGAAGGTGAGAAGAGACTGTTGGGTACTAGATTTTAATTACCAATGCAAATGAACTGCTTAACTGTGGTAGAGTTCTTTGATCTGCAGTTCAGTGGTGGTTTTTATTTAGGGAGCTGACAGAAACTTGGAAATACATACTCTTTCCTCCCTTTAAAGCTTTGGAGATTTTAGTTTGTCAGACAGTTATTCACCTAGCTGTAATATTTTTTGGTGAGTTTTAACTTGGAACTACAGTAGTAATAATAGTGTTGATCTCAGGAATCCATAAGCTATACAAATTGCTATACCGATCATTTTTCTACTGAGCATTTCTGGATATGATTTTCTTACAAGAAAGGAATCATTGCATACAAACAAGATTTGGTTTTCTTATCTTAGTAAAATTGAATTCCTAATTTTGAAAAAGGATAATTTAGAATCTCAGAATAATTATATTACTGATTGTCAATAATAGTTATTAAAATATTGAGTTTGGTGCTTCTTGAATGTTTACTTAAATTTGGAGGTATGTGTCTCACATGTTGCTATGCATTTTTTTTTCCTGTGTGTAAACTAAATTAAGTTTGGTTTATAAACCAATTTATTTCATTGTTAAAGTGTCTTTTATTTATTTTAGTTGCTGCCAAACAGGGTGAATCTGACCCAGAAAGAAAAGAAACAAGGCAGAAAGTAGACGATGACAGAAAACATGAGATAGAAGCTGCTATCGTGCGGATAATGAAATCTAGAAAGAAGATGCAGCACAATGTGTTAGTAGCAGAGGTAAGAACATGTCGAGACCAAATTAACTTAAAAACAGAAGACAACAAAGTAATGTTGATAACAACTAGAATTTATGTAACAACTGTAATTCACTAATTCAAACAGTAGTAAGTCAAAAAGTATTTGCTACAAAATCTTAGAAACATTTATTATATAAAAAAAATGTGAAGCCACTGTTTCTCATCATATCTTCCATGTAGATCTGTACATTTCTGAAGGTGGTGTTTCCATCACTCAAACCCTTCCTCAAATACTTCTGTGCTCTTTGATTTATAAAATGTCAGAACAGCAGTTTTGGCATCCTGAGGTACTTCAGTCTTGTTCCTTTTAAATGGTCTTTGAATTTGGTGAACAAGAAGAAGCCTGAAGGGGCAGGATCAAGGCTGCTGGAGTGTGAATTGGGGTAAGGTTTCCAAGGAAAGCCCTTCAGGAAATCTCTTGCTACCCAGAAGGAGCATTACTGTATGGTGAGGGGAAAATTCCATGGTACAATTTTCTGATTTTTTTTCTTACCAATGGAGTTTTCAGTTTTTTGGGTTTTTTTGAAAGTCTTCTTAATAAAGCCCTCTGAGTATTCTGTTTCCTTTGAGAAAATGTATCAAAATGAATAGTTCTTTGTAATCCTTAGAAACATAAACTTCTGAGCTGACTGCTCTGCCTGTAATTCGGTTGGCCTAGCAGATCCTCTACCAACTGATTGTAAAAGATTCACAGTGTGTCCATTCCAAAGAAAGCTGACTCAGAAGATTGAAGAAATTATCAAATATCATCACAGTCAAGTAATATTTTGCTGAAGATAATTAAACAGTTGCAGCAGCACAACCACGGGGAGCTGCCAGAAATTCAAGCTGGATTCAGAAGAGGATGTGGAATGAGGGTTATCATTGCTCGTGTCAGATGGATTTTGGGTGAAAGGAGTGAATACCTCAAAGCTACTTGCTTGTGCTTTCTTGACTATGCAAAGACATTTGACTGTGTGGATCATAACAAATGATGGATAACATTGCAAAGAATGGAAATTCCAGAAAACTTGATTGTGCTCATTGAAGAACCTGTACATAAACAAAGAAGTAGTCGTTTGAACAGAATAAAGGGGACACTGACTGGTCTAAAATCAGGAAAAGTGTGCATGAGGGTTGTATCCTTTCACCACACTAATACTGAGCAAATCATCTGAGACATTGTGAAGAAGAAAATCTAGATAAAATTGAAGTGGTCAAGAATTTTATTTTACTTTGAATCACAACAATACATTAGTGCTCATGGAAACAGCAGTCAGGAAATCAAATGATGTGTTACATTGGACAAATCTGCTGCATACAGAAGAGTTTTAAATTGCCAAGATGTCACTTTGGGAACTAAGGTATGCCTGACCCAAACCATGGTATTTTTAATTACCTCATGGACTCCTGCTAGTGTGGTGCTGTGGGATGGTACACTGGACTATAGGGTCGACTTAAACCACAAAGTTGGAGGCTCAAATTCACCAGACACTACTCAGAAACCCTTTACAGGGTTACTATGAGTAAGAACTGACTTGATGGCACCTAACAACAACATGTGTGAAAGCTGGGCAGTGGATAAGGAGACCAGAAAAGAACTGATACATTTGAATTGTGGTGTTGGTGAAGAATATTGAAAGTACCAATGACTGCCAAAAGAACAAACAAATCTGTCTTGGAAGAAGTACAATTAGAGAGCTCCCTAGAAGCTAGAATGGTGAGACTTCATCTCATGTACTTTGGACATGTTATAAGGAGGGACCAGTCTCTGGAAAAGTGTATTATGCTTGGTGAAGCAGAGGGGTCAGTGAAAAACAGAAAGAACCTCAAAAAGCTGGATTGGCATAGTGGCTGCATCAGTGGACACAAACATAACAGCAGTTATGAGGATTGGGCAGTGCTTCCTTCTGTTGTACATAAATCTCTATGAGTTGGAGCCGACTCCATAGCACCTAACAGAAGCAGCAGCTGCTACAGATCCCCTTGAAAGCCGCTGTTTTGTTTTGATTTTTTTTTTTCTTTTTTTGAGGGAACCCTGATGAGTTTAAAACAAGCGTCTTACCAAGAACTTGACTGCAGCCATCCACTGATGTTGTTAGATGCCATCGAGTCTGTACCGAACCTATGCACAACAGAACAAAACATTACCCAGTCCTGGGTCAGCCTCACAAGTGTTGCCACGCTTGAGCCCATTTATGCTGCCACTTTGCCAGTCCGTCTTGCTGGGGTCTTACTCTTTTTTTCTCTGACTCTCCACCTAACCAAACATGATAGCCAGCAACTGGTCCCTCCTGACAATATGTCCAAAGTATGAGAGGAGAAGTTTGGCCATCCTGGCCTCCAAGAAGCACTCTGGCTGCACTTCTTCCAACACAGATCTGTTTGTTCTTATGGCAGCCCATGGTACTTTAAATATTCTCCTCCAACACCATAACCCAAAAGCATCAATTCTGTGGTCTTCCACTGTCTAGCTTTCACATGCATATGAGGTTATTGAAAATAACATGGCTTGGATCAGGCACACCTTAGTTTTCAAACTGACATCTTTGCTCTTTAACACTTAAAAAAGGTCTTGTGCAGATTTGCCTAATGCAATACATCGTTTGATTTCTTGACTGCTGCTTCCATGAGTATTGATAGTTGATCCAAGAAGAATGAAGTCCTTTACAACTTCAGTTTTTTTCCACTGATAAGAATGTTGTTTATTGGTTCAGTGGTGAGGATTTTTGTTTTGTTCATTTCAAATACTTTCTTTAAACAGCATAAGAGATGATTATTATACACATGGACCTCACAGATGGAATACATAGAAATCAAATTGACTACATCTGTGGAAAGAGATGATGGAAAATCTCCATATAATCCATCAGAACAAGGCCAGGGGCAGATTGTGAAAATGACCCATCAATTGTGCATATGCTAATTCATACTGAAGCTGAAGAAGAGATTTGATACATTAAACACTAAAGACCAAAGACCAGAAGAGTTGTGGGATGACATCAGTAACATACAGGAAGAAAGCGAAAAAGTCATTAAGACAAGAAAGAAGGTAAAGCTCAAAAGCATAGAGATGCTTAAAGCAAATGGAAAAATGAAGAGGTACAAGAGCTGAATAGAAAAATTCACTGATAGTGGAGACATATTTAAATAGGTTTTGTTTGGAATAAACCTATATATGTATGAACTGTAACCCTTCTAGGAATACTTTTTGACTTACCCTGGCAATTTAAAAATAAGTAGTAGTAGTCAAATACTTATTTAAATAATAGCACTTCCTTGACACTGATTAATTGAAATGTTCATGTTTTAAGAACTAACTTGTTTATAATGAAAATGGTAATAGGATATTGTTACGTGTTTGATAAAGTTTTCATTATTTACTATTTTTGTGATTAACTCAACTACCTTTATTTCTACGAATTAATAATCTTTACCATTTATTTTAATGTACCTCCTTTTTACAAATTGGCCATTATAATCAGGTTAAGAGAAGGTTAGGCTAGAGAGCTAGCTAAATGGAGACAATGAGAGTAGATAGGTTTTACTGACCTATAGTGGATAATGTGAAGGAATCCTAGTGGCACATATATTGAGTACCCAGCTTTTAACTGAAGATTGATGGTTCAAACGCACCCAGCAGTTACATGTTACATGCACTTGTATGTGGTGGAATATGCAGGGGACAAAACTATAAAAACTTCTTAGACGTAACCAAACACCTTGAGGAAATAAGTCATTGGCCCTGGGAGGTCAGCACCATAGTCTTAGGAGCCACTATATGGTCAGTTGAAGTATCATAGTCCACAAAGTGAGTATTCTGCATCTTCTTTTGGTGAGTACAGATTGGGGTCTTAAAAATTTATGAATGGCCATTGAAGGTGCAACTATTAGTCTCCATCTGGAGTTAAGAAGAGTAATGAAAACTGGAGACACATGGAAACCATCCACTGGATTAATAGACGACACAAACACCAGTCTCCACAACCCTGAGGCAAAAAGAACTTGATGCTGGGTTGCCAATACCAACTGCTATGAAAGGGATCACATTCCAAGGTCTTGGATAGATAGTCCTTTAGATCTTGAACTGAACTTACCACCCCCTGAGACTTAATTTGCAGTAAAGCAATAGTATATATAAGTATATAGGGGGGATAACAACCCAAATTGAGGTATGCACAGCATACAATGGTCAACCATTTGTAGTCGAAAGGTTAGCATTTACCCAAGGGTTAGGAAAGAAGGAAGAATGGAAACAAGAAACACAGGGAGGAAGTGATGATATAAATGATGTTTCAGTGACCCAGTGAAATAAAATGTGTATGAATTGTCAAGTATAACGTAACACTGATGATCTGCTTTGCAAACCTCCACCTAATACACAATAAAAAGTTGAAAAAATTAAAATCACAACCTAGGATATTATTTGGAACATTTCTACTCTGTCCTGTGGCACTGTTCAGAGTGAGAACCATCTTAACACAGAACAACGAGTAATCAGAGGGAGGAGTTGACATGTCACTTCGGTGTCTTGATTGAGTGACTGGATGATGGTAGATATGTTCACCAGAAAAGGGAATATAGGAAGAAGCATTTACTGTGGTCAAAGTGTCAGTATCATTTTGTACAAGTTCTTGTTGTATTTTCGTTTATCATATAGTAGACAGCTGGAGGAAAATAAGGACTAGATATGTAAATGGGAATTCACTATTAAAATGTAGAGGAAACCACAGCTGTAGGTTAGTAATTGCCAAGGGATTGCATGGAGAATAAGGAAAAAAAATACATGGGATAAACCTTCACCAATATGTAATGAAAAAATACGAGAGAGACTAAGAATGGTGTGGGACACCAAGAAGAGGAACCATTTATGGATGATTGGAATTCCAATATAAGAAGAGACAAACTCAGAAGAATTTGTTGAATAGTTGTTGGACGAAAACTTCCCTAACATCATGAAAGAAGAAAAGGTAATCAATCATACAAGATGAACGAACCCCAAGCAGGATAGATCCCAAAAGAAATTGACCAAGATATATCATACTTTCCAAATTCAAAGTGTAGGAAAGATCCTGAGAGCAACTGGGGGAAAACGTAAAGCTACATACAAAGAACCAGTAAGACTAAGCTCTGATTTCTCAGCAGAAATCATGCAGGAAAGAAGGTGGTGTGGGATGGCATATATAAAACTTGGGAAGAAAAATACTGCCAACCAAGAAGCGTATGCCCTGCAAAACTGTCCTCAAATACAATGGCGAAATTAGGACATTTACTATTAAATAGAAACTAAAGGAATACAAAATGACAACATTTCATACCAATGATAATCACACTGAATGTAAATGGATTAAATGTACCAATCAGACATAAGAGCAGAATGGATAAGAAAACAGGATTACTTAATATGCTGTCTACAAGAAACATATAAAAAAGATGGGGACAGCCTAAATGCCCAGCAACAGAAGCATGGTTTAACAAACTTTGGTACATATACACAATAGAAACTACAAATGTTAAATAATGATGAATCTGTGAAACACCTCACCACATGGTTGAACCTGGAGTGAAATTAATCACAAATGGACAAACGTATGAGACCAATGTTATTATTTAAAAAAAAAAAAAATCTTGATAAAAGAACCGTCTATGATGGTCTCGTGCTGAGACTGGCGGAAAAGTATATACGGGCTAGAGGGTAAACACATGTTAACTTGGGTGACAGGGCAGACAATATACAGTTGAGGGAGGTTAGCAGAAGAAAGATGAGGGTAGTGGAAGACACAGGGAGGAATACACTTGTTACAGTAAATAGAGGTCAATGCTGTTACCTGTTGGTGCATGGAGAGGATTGCACCCATGTAGTGAAGTGCAGAGTATATGATTTGCTGAATGTAAAACTGATGGTCTGCTCTGTAAAACTTAACTCACAAAGAACTTTTAAAAAAAATCATGAAAAGATCAAGTCAGATGTTGATGACATGTTGACACTTACCTGACTGGTTCACTTTTCCCACAGTGTCATTGGACTAGCAAGAGCGTGCCGACCTCCAATGGGAAGGCTTTGAAAATGGAATGAGGGTGGAAACCTCTTAGAGAGTGACTTGTCCTTGAACCGAATGGTCCATGGGAAAGGGCAGAGGGAGCAGTACTGGAGAACTATGTGTTAAATTGAGAGGTTCTTCGTTTAATGTTTCTTTTCCAAGATGGGAACGTCTTGAGCATGTTTATATCCAAGGATTCAGAAGAGATCCTAATTTTTCTGTTTTTTAAGTTGGGGCTAGAAACTAACTGGAGTCCTGGTGTGGTGCTGTAGATTAAGCATTGGACCCAATAGGTTGGTGGAACCACAAGGTTGGTGGTTCAAACTTACCTCCGAAACCCTATGCAGGGTTGCTATGAGTTGGAACCAGCTCTGTGGCACTTACAGAAACTAGATAAGGGGATACTTGCTGGACCAAAGCCCAGAAAAGGAAAGGTGAGCTTATACAGAGAGTACGTATGGTAGCTGTATTATCGTGGCTGTCACTGAATATGCCTCTTCTCAACAACCAGGGGTGAGCTGCAGTGTTGTTGTAGTAATCGTGGATCGGTATCAGTTTGTGGAACGAGAAGCATTACAAACTGAACTAGCCTCTTCTCCCTTATATGTAAAACAAGATGTGACATTCTTGTGTAAAACTTCAGTTGAGTAGCTTAAGGAAATTGTCAGAAGTTTGAAGTACTTGTTAGAAATTTGCTGTTGCTAACTGTGAGAACTGTAAACTTATGTTAGGGGTCTGTCTATAACAGAGGTTGACAAATTGGGCTTAAAAGCAATCACAAATAATAGATAAACAAATGTGTGTGTCTGTATTTCAATAAATATTTACCAAAAGCAGGCTCATTGGCTGAATTTTGCCTGTGAGCCTGCAGTTTGCCAACCACACACCTGCAAAAATCTCTAAAGAACTACTGCTTTACTCAGCATAGGACTCCGTAGTGGATCTCAGGTGATGCAAAATTAAGAGATGTTCAAATACAGATTTGATCAAAGGGAGTGTGTGGAGTAGGCCCATGAAATGGGGGTGCTGAGGCCTGCTCTTGAAAGTAAAGTTAACCTTGTTTGCAGTCCTGACCTAGTCAGTAGGAGCTAAAATCAGAAAAACCTAGTAATAGCCTAGAAGAAATAACATTGCGAGGATTAAAGAGCTCAGGTAGGTTGGGAGCAAGTTTATTGAGGTAAGGTGACAAGTCTGGAAAAGTGAAAGATTTTAGTCAAGACAGTAAAGTGCTATAAAGTTTCAGATTTCAAAGAATTATACCCTAGGAAATGAGCTCATCAACACAGGTAAAAGAAAAGCTGACTTATGAATTATGAGTGGATTATCTGCCAAAGAAACAAGATAGACTAGTTAGTTAAAAGAGCATACTTTGAATAAGAAAAGGAGATGCTTACTCGTATTTACTAGTCACTGACTCGTATTTACTACCTACTTACCTCAGTTTTCCTTCTAGCTCATTTTCTTCATTTGTAAAATGAATACCAGGCTAAGAGCGTTTGAATAAATGGCTGCACAGTGAAGATAATTATACACAACTGCTGTACTATTTAAGTTGTGTTGTTTTCCTGGTAAGACTTAGGTTTTTATCTTCTCTTTTAGGTAACTCAGCAATTGAAGGCTCGATTCTTACCAAGTCCAGTTGTTATTAAGAAACGTATTGAAGGACTTATTGAAAGAGAATATTTGGCACGAACACCTGAGGATCGCAAAGTATACACATATGTAGCATAAAATGCGCTCAGAAATTTGATTTATTCTTGGACTGTACTCTTCGCATGGACTGAGAAGTTCTTTTAAATCATTAAATATTAAGACGACCATCTCGTCTACTAAATTACAGTACATGTTCTAAACCATTCAGATCAAGCCTTTACTCCTTTTGAGAGTTTTCAACATCAGTTGATGGAGCTTCAGGCTTTTCAACGTTTATCCCTGTAGAGATCATCTTTACAGTTCCTCGGGAAAATGTGAATGTGCCGCGTTTTGTTTTCAATACTGTATGAAAACAGGAAAAAATAAAATTTAGAAAATACAGCTCATTAAAATAAAATTGTTGGATTTCATTTCCCCAGGTCTTCAGTGTTGATGTAAATGTGTTTCTGTAGTTGCTTAGCACTTTGCACATTGTATAAGTTGGGTAACAAAAATGGTAAAAGAAATGACAGAATTCCCAGTTATCTTGCTCTGCTTTAAGAGATTTCTTTAGGCAGTCTTGTTTAATTGAAAGATTTGATAAATATACAAAGACCCAAGCATACAATTTGAGCATGTTTTATTCTACCACTTGCACTTATTAATATAATAGCCTTATGATCAGGAACCTTTGTTTTTTGCTCAAGACACACTCTGATTTGGTTTTCCCTATTGTAATTTGAGATAGCCCAAATTCTGAGTTATTTCTAGAGAAAGAAAATATTTTAGTATGTATAAATTGTACAATAATTTTTTGCTGTTGTACTCACTGCTGATAATAGTGGATTGTATAGGGTGATGTTTTTATTTCATTTATTGTAGAGAGAAGTAAATGGATTTAGTATACACATCCCACTAATTCAAGTGTGTAAAGAGCACAAAGTTGGCAGCTGGCTATATTTAATTCAGCCCTTTGAAAAGCACATACAGTGTACACTTCGTTTATAAATACATTAGACTCCCATCCCACCTTAAAACATACATATTTTGGTGAAGCTTTGGTGCACTATTAATTTTCTGTTTTAAAATGCAATCTAAAGATGCAATAAATATAATTACCTTGATATTTTTAATGAACTCTTCAGTTCTTGCAGGTGTTTTGGTGATAAGCAATATTTTTCAAACCTGATGACTCTTTGATTTAGCTGTTGTCCTTCAAAGAGTCATCATTTTATGTTTTCAAAGATGTGCTTTGTGCTGAAGATTCATGCCAGTTATCCTGTGCTTCCAACTTTCATCTAGGTTTTTTACTTGATTTATTTGCCAAGGACTGTAGTTTGCTTTATTTTAACTTCAAAGTGTTTTTATCTTCAATTTTATTTAATTGTTGTTTTGTTCTCATAAGACAATGTTTCAAAATATGTAATTGGGGCAGACCACTATAGATTTCTGTTGGATTAGGAAAAATGAAATGTTACTAATAAGTACAAATAACCAAGTCCCCTTCTTTGACTACTATAAGTACTGTTGATGATACGTTTATTAGACTGTAGGTCTCAGAAGACAGTATCTGTTTAAATTTATGGTCAAGTTACAGCAACTGAATCATAATCTGGATTAAAATCTCCACATAAATATTTTTCCCCATGAGTCTTGGGTTATAATTTTCCTTCTTAGACTTTCAAATATTCTATTGAATTTATCATTGGTACTATGCGCTTAATCTACATTTTCCACTTTTTCATGATGTAATTAAAATGCAGGTGAAAAACATCACGAATATTATTTCCAGGACACTTACCATCCTCTAGAGGTAGTAAGTAGGTCAGGTATAGCATAGAAAACTAAAGGGGTTTTGATTTGTTTCCATAATATGAATTTCTGTAATGGTAATGTGTTTATCTCAAGGAAGGTACTACTGTACTAAAAAGGTTGGAGGGGTTCCTTTCTTCTGGTTATTACTCTCATTTCCCAATTAAATGACATAGAACATTTTGGGATATGGGACAGTTCAGATTGTTAAGTTAATAAATATGTGAAAGAGGTAAAAATTTAAAGGTTTTAAAACCTAAACAAGACATTAAAACAATTTAAGTGCTAGTTAAGACTATAAAAAAAATCAGTGAAGTTAAATTTATATCACTGTCTCTAGTGTGGATGTACAGATTTAGAGTTTAGAGACGTACTTGTTAGTTTTGGAACACAAATTTAATATTTATGCTTTTAAATGCTTACAGATATATTACATTTCTGAATTACAGTTGAATGGTTGGGATATGCTGGTGATGCTGCATTGAAAAGAAAAAAAGATCATCTAAGAAGTTTATTGTACGTATTGTAGGCTCATAAAACTCATATCGTGATGCTGCTTTCTTTTCAGCAAGAGATCATTGATGACTTTTTTCTTTTAAAGAGTAATACATCCTAACCATTCACTTAATCCTGTTCATGTGAATAAACTTTGGTAACTTGAATTTTTGGAAGGTGGGTAGATGCATCGTTTTCCATCTGCAAAAGTGATGTAATCTCTGTTCAGCAACTGTTAAATTGTAATTCTCTGCTATCATTTTCAAATCCAGGACAGTGTGTTTTTTGTTTTGTTTTGTTTTTTAAAGATTGTCATATTATTTAAAATTGCAATTAGGGAACACACTGCCTCACAAAATAAAAAGTGGTTGTGGTTGCAAGGATTTTCTATGTTGGTGAATTAAAAAAGGAGGTGGGGGAAAGCATGCTATCTTGCCGTGCCTCGCTGCAGAAGATGTTCGAATCACCTGCGTGACATTGTGAGCCTATGCAAGTTCCATCCCAGACCTCAAGATGCTGATGCGGCTCCTAATGATCTTTGTCATAGGGAAGTACTGGCGATACTCTATCCTTCCAGTGTGTTGTAGAGCAGGGAAGACTGGTGAGATCGTTTGGTTTTAATTATACCTGGTGTAGCGTGGTGGGTTAATCTGCTGGACTACAAAGTCGGTTTGAAATGCTAGGTTATGGTTCAAGCTTGCCAGCCGCTCCTCGGAAACCCTATTATACAGGGTCACTATAGGTTGAAACCAACTCAGCGGCACTTAACATCATGATCTCTGGAAGACAAGTAAGTACATTGGCATCTTCTCTGACTTCTAAATATCACTGTCAATTTGGAAAATACATATAATGCTGTGTTTTCAGTTTTAAATAATCACTTAGAATAACTATTACATAATTCTATCTTTGCCTAATTGCTATTTGACATTCAATTTCTAGATCCTTATTTTCATAAATTATAGATAATACTATTTGTTTGTAAGTGCTGTCGAGTTGGTTCCGACTCATAGTAACTCTGTGAAGGGTTACCAAGGAGCAGCTGATGAGTTTGAATCACAGACCCGTGAAATCGGCCTTGTGGTTGAGTGCTTCCCCTACAGTACCATAGCAGAACTCATATATATAATACTGTTGGATTGTCTCAATTTAAGAAGGAAAACTGTTATATATTAGAATTGTAAATTAGGTATTTTACTATATGGCACATAGCATTACACTATTGATGTGAATGAATGCTGAACAGTAACGCTTCAGAGTTTGCCATGTGCCAGACACTGGTATGAGTGCTCTCTATATACTAGTTTATTTACTCTTCACAACAACTCTATGTTAAAAACTGTTCTACCAGAGTGGCTCAGTTACTACTATAAACCGACAGAGCCAGAAGGTGGACCTAGATTTGATTCTAGGTTGATTCCTGAGCTTATAGTCCATGTTACAGATGAATACTTTTTATCTTTAAATTTCACCATTTTCTTTAGTTTTGTACCTAGTTCATATGAAAAAAGTATATAATGTGACAGACAAAAAGATAATAGATGAAGCATCTCAATTTGATGTTAAGTGCCATCGAGTTGGTTCTGACTCATAGCGACCCTGTATAGGGTTTCCAAAGAGCAGCTGGACTGCAACGACAGCTTGAACCATTTGCTTCATTAACCCACTTTACCCCCAGCACATTAACCCACAGCGCCGCACCAGGACTCCATGTAATATGGCCAATAAAAGGATACTAGATGAAGTATCTCAATATGGAGCTTACAGTTTTCTATTTCCTGAACATTGGGAGAAAGGGAAACTGGGGAAGTGACCATTGTTATTCTGGAATGTGTATATTTAAAGGAAAAGTATTTCCTTCACAACCTTAGTTCAGACTTAGATGCTCATGGATAGATCACTCATTCTAATGCAAGGCTGAGATATCTTTAAACATTTTCCTTACTGTTTGATTTCCTATTCTAAATCAAATTGAATAGCAAAATGTAAGCCTTATGCAGGGGTGGAAAGCCCTTTTTCTGCCAAAATTCATAACATTTGTGGGCCATACAAAATTAAAAATTAGCCTGCTATGTATTCCGTCAAATATTTAATTAAGTCACCACTAATGTGGAGTCCTGGGACTCCTGGTGTGGCACTGTGGGTTAATGTGTCAGACTGCAAAGCCGTTTGAACTGTAAGATGGCAGTTCAAGCTCACCAGCTGCTCCTCGGAAACCCTATACAGGGTCACTATGAGTCAGAACCAACTCGATGTCACTTAACAACAACAATGTGGAGTCCTGGTGTGGCGCTGTGGGTTAATGCATAAGATTACAAAGTAGTTTGAACTGCAAGGTCGGTGGTTCAAACTCACCAGCTTCTCTTTGGAAACCCTATATAGAGTCACTAAGGGTCGGAATTGACTCAAAGGTATGAAACAACAAATGTGATGGATTGGAGTCCTGGTGTGGCAGTGTTGGTTAATACACTGGTCCGCAATGTCAGTTTGAAACACAAGGTTGGTGGTTGAAGATTACCAGCTGCTCCTTGAAAACCCTGTACAGGGTCGCTATGGTTCGGAACCAACTCAGCGGCACTTAACAACAGTGTGATGGCTAAGGACCCCTGGTAGCATAGTGGTTATGAGTCGGCCTGCTAATCTCAAGTTCAGCAGTTCAAAACTACCAGTCGTTAACGTGGGAGAACAATGAGGCTTTCTGCTGCTGTAAGTAAAGACAGCCTCAGCAACTCTATACAGGGTCATTATGAGTTGGAACCGACTCCACAGCACAGTCACCACCACCATATGGTCTATGGGCTAGACGTCCCCCACCCCTGCCTTACAGGGTTGCTGTGAGTTCTTGATGGTGCTGTAGGATAATCACTGGACCTCGAGGTTGGTTTGAATGCAGAGTCAGCAGTTCAAACTCACCAGCTGCTCCTCAGAAACCCTATACAGTATCACTATGAGATGGAACCTATTTGACGGCACTCCTGGTGTGGCGCTGTGGGTTAATGCGCCAGATTGCAAAGCTGTTTGAACTACAAGGTCAGTGGTTCAAGCTCCCCAACCGCTCCTTGGAAACCCAATACAGGGTTGCTATGGGTCGGAACCGACTTGACGGTACTTAACGACAAGATAGCTAAGAATGATGGTGAATTTAACAAGTACAGGTACAGCAATTGATCATGATGCTCTTACAGAAAGAGGAGCTAGAAAGTCTTGAAAAAACACTTGTTTACTAATTTTAGAAATAGAAAATTTGTTATTTAAATGATTTACTCCTTGGTATTGGCATCTAAGCTGACTTCAAATGTCCCGTGCTAAGTATCTCATAAAATGTGTAGATGTTCTCCCATGTAAACTATCTCTCAGTTCACAAATTTTTAAAAAAATGTGATGTGAAGAAGAAATGTATCAAGTAACTTGCATTTTGTTTTACATTGTTTTAGTTAATAAAATTATCAGATTTCAATATTACAATAGCAAAGTACAGTTGAATACACATAAGTATTGTACATACTGACTGCAGTGGGGGACAATGAAACAGTCCATGGGTTCTTTCTGTACAGCCTCAGCATTAGTCTTTCTGTACAGCCTCAGCATTAGTCTGGTGTGTTTGGTGAGCGAAGGCACTCAGTGTTGGGTAAATGTGCCTCACGATTACCAAGTATTGGGCAAGAAAGTCTTAACAAAATCAACTTCTAAAATGTGCACCTCATTATTGAGGATATGAAAATATTTATAGTATAAGGATTACTTTTTATAAATAGAAATAATTCAATCTTTTGATTTTCATCTAGGAAAAGAGTTTAAAAATGTAGATCAACTGCTACACCATTCCAGATGGAATTAAATGTGGATTTTAGAACATTCTTCCTGTACTTGTTAACCAGCATTAGTTCATTTGATCCTCACAAGATCCCGGGAAAAAATGTAGGCATAGTGATACAACAACTTACTGAAGATTCCAGAGATTTTAATGGAGTGCAGGAATTTGATGCCATGTCTGACTCCAAAATCTGTGCTCATAATGACTGCTAGCTAATCTGTCCCCAGTAATTGGTGGCTTGGCAGGCAGTGGAAAGAACTGTATCATTGAATTTATCTGAAGGTGAATATTTCATGGTAAGTATGTTTGTAAAAATTTGTTTGGAAGTGTTCCTTGGAGAGGATTTGATATTCTGAAACTTTTTATTAGATGTTGCACAAAAGGAAAACTGGTAAATTATTTTTTATTTTTGGAGTGTATGGGGAATGTGGAGGCTCTATAGGATAAGCACAGGACTGCAAGCCCACAAGCCACTCTGGAGAGACAGATGAGGCAGATGAGGCTTTCTGCTCCCACAAAGGTTTACAAAGTCCAGAAAGCCTATGGAGATTCAATCTAAGTTTGAACCCACTTAAGGGCCCTTAACTTCAACAACAGTTGGTGTGTATGGCATTTGCAGATAGTTTTGTGTATTTCTCTATAAACAGTTACCTGTTTATTATTCTAGAATTTATGTCAGAGATACTTGTAAAACCCACCTTCAAGTTTATTTTCCATCCTCTGTGATTAAAAAGTAGCCACTAGACTGTTTTTTTTTCTTTTTTCTTTTTTAAGATGATAGAATTGTAGGACAGAACTGACCAAAAGCCTACCTAAGGAGCATGGAATCAGTGGGAAAAAGATAAAAAAATCTGGCATTTTGCTCCAGTGTAGTTCTAGCAATAGGCAACTATTGTATTGTGTAGCTGTTAAGTAGAGACTTTGTAGCAAACTTAAAACTTCATCTGAATGAAGGGAGAGGGGAAGAAGGCTGACCTTCACAGTAGGAATGTCTGTTCTATGCTCATCACATTTAGAACTGTGTGCCTGCATTTTACCTAGTAAGAAACGCTTTTTTTAGAAACAATTAGTATCAGTTTTGTAATAACACATTTGTATTCAGCAGACTTTCCTTGAACTGATGAAAACAATAATGTAAACCATTATCCAAAAAAAATGCAAGTTTGCTTTTATTAAGGTCATATAAGCATATGCCACTGACTTTGAAAAGCAATCCTCAAAACAAGTGCTTTGGTGCTTTCGAATGTTATGTGCGCCGCAGAATTTCCAGGGACGCGTAAAACGGAACAGCAACAACAACAACAAATGCTATGTATGATCTCTTGTGGAGACTGAGTCTCTACATCTGGGGTGACTCTGAGCCAGTTTGGAAACCATTGTTTTAAGGTTATAGGTGCTAAAGCATAATAACTCCCACTCTTTTCACTAATTAAAAAAACATTGATTTCATACTATATGTAGTTTGTGAAATTCTCTTAAAAATATAAATGGTATATGCTTCAGCTGGTAACATGTTGATCCAATAAAGAGGGTTGACTCCAAAGTGGGCCAGTTAATTTTAAACTACTAGGAGCTCTGGTAGCGTAGTGGTTACGAATTGGGCTGCGAACCTTAAGGTCAGCAGTTCGAAACTACCAGCCACTCCGTGGGAGAAAGATGAGGCTTTCTGCTCCCGTAAAGATTTACAGCCTCGGAAACCCTGTACAGGGTCGCTATGGGTCGGAACCGACTCGACGGCACTTAACAACAACAACAACAACTGGTATTAATCACAGCCAACCAATTGTCACTACTGGATCTTCCTAATTCATAGTATTGGTGTGGTGCTGTGGGTTAATGCGCTGGACTAACCAGTTCAAGCTCACCGGCTGCTACTCAAACAATTTAAAGTGGGGCTAGTGGAGGGGGAAGAAGGGAATCAGAATTTTCCTTACAGTCAAAGAACAGCCTCTGGTTGTATTGTTTTACTTGGCACTCACACTGCGTCATTGAAAACTCTTGGCGGCTTCTATCTCATTACTAAGTTTAAAGAACAGCTGGTGGTACGATGGTTAAAGTGCTCAGCTGCTAACTGAAAAGTCAGCAGTTTGAACACATCAACTGCTCCTTTGGAGAAAAACGTGTCAGTGTTCTCTGTAACGTGTCAGTGTTCTCTGTAATTTGCAGCCTTGGAAACTCTGTGGTTATTAAGAGCCGTGGATTCGGTTCCAACCCATTGTGACCCTGGAAGGCAGTTATATTCTGTCCTGTAGGGTAGCTGAGTCTGAATTGACTAGAAGGCAATGAGTTGGTTTAGATAGCAACATTCAAAGAGTAATTCTAAGGAAAAAAGCAAGAGCCTGCTGAAGAGATCTGGATTTTTTACCTCTTAAGACTTAATTGCATTCGGAAGCAACTTAGGGGTGCTTGGGTGACACTGGAATGCTTGAGTTGAGATGCTGCTAGCCTTGTAAAGGCCTCAGCATAGTGAAACCATAGTCTTGGTGGTTAGCAGTGTAGTCCAAAAGGTGCAAATGTTTGCAGGGAGGCTGAGCCTCTGGGTTAATGATGATCCACCTCACCTTTGAGAGCATGGCTCTTCCAGTTCTTAAAACCCACATGGGAATTTTGCATTATTTCTCAGTTATGAAGTTTCTCACAATTGTCTATATTCTTTTGTAACAATTAAGCAAAATGCTTATTTTTAAACTTCTCATTCTTGGAAACAAAATTGATACTCATATTACATAATATGTATGTAAGAAAAGAATTGTGGCGGTGCAGTGGGTAAGCACTGGATTTCTAACTGAAAGGTCTTTAGTTCCAACCCACCAGTGGCTCTGCAGGAGAAAGCACCTGGCAATTAGTTCCCATAAAGATTACAGCCTAGGAAACTCTATGAGGCAGTGCTATTCTTGTACAATTAGAGTCGCTGTGAATTCAAATCAACATGATGGCACACTGCAAGGAGGGTACAAGGAAACCTACAAACTCCTTCATAAAATCAAACTCATTTTCCAGTGGAGCAGCTGCTGTGTTTGATCTGCTACCCTTGCAGTTAGCCGGGGTTCTCACAGAGAGGAACTCCTTCCTACCTGTACCCCTAAAGATGCTCATTACATTTAGAGAGATCTTACTGATTGTTACTGTTCTTTCAACCCTGGCCACAAGTTTTACTGCATCAGCCCAAGTGTGGATCTACAGCCTACTTACTAATATTTGTTTCTTTCTATAACCTTTCCTTCTCTGTAGGACTCAACTATGAATCCCCTAGACAGAGCTGGTGACAGACGGCAGTGCTATACTGGGGGAGATTTTCCCCTCTTCCTCTCAGAACGTTGGAGCTTGAATTCAAATGGGAAGCAGCTGCTGGCATGGTCGCACTGTAACAGCTCTCAGCAGGGTACTACTGTTTCGTAAGTTCTCAGTAAATAACTGACTTCACCCCAATTCAGTAGTAAGTATGGCGGAAACTTTATAAACTAAACCTGATCATAGTATTCTCTCTCCATCTTTTAATAAACTTCGGAAATGTCTGATTATCAGGTATGAACTTGCATTTCTTCCTTAAAAATCTCATTTCCCCTGACTTGTTATAATTAATATGAACCCAAAAGGAGTTATTTAGACAGTCACATAGAGGCAATGTTGAAATCTAGTTTTGTGTAAGTATCTTTGTACATATTTGGATGTATATTTATATGTGTACATATGGATGTGTATGTGCACAGGGACTGGCTTCTGTGGAATGGATATGGGTGGCATTAGTTCTAAACACTTGTGGTGGCTGTGTGCTGTGGAGTCGGTTCTGACTCACAGTGACCCTGTACAGGGTTTCCGAGGCTTGTAAATCTTTACGGGAGCAGAAAGCCCCATCATTCACCCGCAGAACAGCTGGTAGTTTCGAACTGCTGACCTTGTGGCTCGCAGCCCGATTCATAACCACTACGCTACAAGAGCCCCTTCTAAACACTTGTAGGAGGTGGTTAATGGGTAGATTGATCATCTCTGTTACAAAGGATTAGGTGTACAGTTCATAGCGTTGCTGGCATTATAGGATAAGTACTGGATGGGAAACTGCAAGGTTCGCAGTTAAACCCATCAGCTACTCCAGTGAAGACAGATGAGGCTTTCTGCTCCTGCAAAGATTTACAGCCTCAGAGCCCTATATCACTGTTGCTAAGAGTCACAACTAAGGTGTCTAACAGCAAAAGTTCCAAAGATGGCAAACCACATAGTAGTGAATGAATTAAAACCATGGTTTTATTTTACTACCTTTGCTAAGAAGTAGTATACTATTAAATATCAATAACATTTTATGGTAGGTTGAAAAAATGTGCATGTGTTATTTCTTTAAGTGCTGTCAAGTCAGTTTCAGAGCCACCCTGTATTTCTGAGGAGTAACCGGTGGGTTTGAACCTTGACCTTGCTTCTAGCAGTTATTTTAGACAAGCCTATATAGATGAAACTTTTTATGATGTTTGTTTAGTAAGGACTATTAAAGTTATGTTATGAAATTAATTTCCCTTTTTTTTTTTTTTTAACATTTACTGTGAATTGAGTGCAGGTTTATAGAATAGATCCTCAGTTTTACACTCAACAAATCAAACACTTTGTTTCATTTCCATTGCAGTCCCCCCAGTGTAACATCACTTACCCCTCTTCTCCCTGGGATTGTTTCCATACTTCTCTCCTCATCCATGTGAATTTTGTCAAATGCCTTTTCTTTGTTGATCTATATGATCATATGGCTCTTTTCCTTTGTTTTTGTTTATGTGCTGGATTACATTGATTGTTTTTTGAATATTGAACTATGCTCACATTCACGTGCCTGGTATGAATCCCACTTGTATTATTATTATTTTATATGGTGTTGAATTCTGTTGGCTAGGGTTTTCTCGAGAATTTCTGCATCTGTGTTCATGAGGGAGTCCTGGTATGGCAGTGGACTGATAAACACAAGGTCTGTGGTACAAATCCATCAGCCACTGCTTGGAAATTACAGCGTGAGTTTTTTAGTGATCTGATCATTTATTCTTTTGTTAAAAGTCTGTTCAAGTTTTCTACTTCACTTTGTGTTAGTTTAGGTAGGTAGTATGTTTATAGAAATTTGTCCATTTCTTCTAGATTATCAGATAAATGTGTTGGGATACTTCATAGTGTTCTATTACTGTCCTTTTTATTCCATTGGTTCTGTTGTGACATCACCCATTTAATTTCTTCTTCATGTTAATTACATCTTTTCCTTTGTTATATTTGCTGATTGTACTACTCTTTCTTACTTGTTTTTCTGTTTCACTGATTTGTGTTCTAATCTTGGTGGTTTCTGTTCTAATCTTTATGATTTATTTTCTTCTGGTGTCTGTACAAGGTTTACTTTAATGCTCTTTTACTAATTGTTGGAGTTGTTGGGTTAAGGTATTGATTTTAGTTCTTTGTTTTTTGTGGATGTATGCATTTATTGCTATAAATTGTTCTCAGTGCATTGCTTTTGCTGTGTTTTCATTCTTGTTTGATTCAAGAAATTCATTCATTTCATTTTTTATTTCTTCTATTATCCAGTAGTTTAAAGCAGGATGTTACTCAATTTCTGTGTATTGATTTTTCCCCTTGATCTTCCTATTACTGATTTCTAATTTTATAATGATGTGAACTGAGAAGATGATTTGTGGTATTTTGACGTTTTAAAATTTATTGATGCTTGTGACCTAATATATGGTAAAATCTGCATCATGGCCCATGTGCACTGCAAAGGAATGTATATTGTTCTGTTGTTGGGTTGAGCAGTTGTGTAAGTCTGTGCAGACAAATTGGTTGATTGTGTTTTTTAGTTCTTTTGTATCTTTGTTGAGTCTCTATCAGCTGTTCCACCGAGAAAGATGAGGCTTTCTAATCCGGTTAAGATTTACAGCCTCGGAAACCCTGTACACAGTTGCTATGAGTCGGAATCGACTCCACAGCACCACCACCACCACTATTATTGTAAAGGAGTTCTGGTAGCATTGTTGTTGTGAAGTGCCTTCAGATCGGTTCCGACCCAAAGCGACCCAGTATAGGGTTTCCAAGGAGCAGCTGGTGAACTTGAACTGCCGATCTTGCAGTTCAAATGGCTTTGCAGTCTGATACATTAGCCCACATTGCCACACCAGGACTCCTCTGGTAACATAATGGTTACAAATTATGCTGTTGGAGGGGTCTTTTGTGATACAATAGTGAATAATTGTTATCAGGACTGATTGTGAGGGTCAGAAATGTAAAGGTAGACAAGGAGGGGAGTGATTAACTTTTCAGTCTAGGAGCAGAAGTCCCTAGGACCATCAAGGGAGAAGAGCAGAGAGTGGGACCCTACCCAGAGAAGCAGTGATGCCTGAAATGGAGGCAGAGATGATGACTTGGAGCGATGGAGCAACTGGAGACTTTAGATCCAGAGATGGAGAGCGACTGTGTGCTGATGACCAGGGGGGTATGGGGGAAGGATTGCATGGAGGGGATTGTAACCATGGCAATGAGATGATATACAATAGAATGAATGTAAAACTAATGTTCTCCCATGTAAACTATCACATAATTCACAATAAAACATTAAAGAAAAAAAGAAAAATTTTGCTGCTAGTCTCAAGGTCAGCAGTTCAGAACTACCAGTGGTTCCATGGGAGGGAGAAAGATGAGGATTTCTGCTCCCGTAAAAATTTACCGCCTTGGAACCAACTCCATGTCATACTGTCACCACCACTGTTATTGTAGATTTGTCTGTTGCTTTATTCAATTCTGCTGGAGTTTGATTTATGTATTGAAATGCTGTTTCCCTGGGAATATATTTATAATTAGATCATCTTGTTCAATTGACCCTTTAATTATATAATGTGGTTCTTTATCTCTTATGCTGGTTTTGCGATGAAGTCTATTTTACCAGAAATTAATATTGTCACTCCTACTCATTTTTGACTTCTGTTAGCTTGATGCCTTTTTTCCGTGTTTTGATGTTTAGTCTGTGTTTGTCTTAGTTTGTAAGGTGTGTCTTTGTGAGAAGAAACTCTGGTAGCATAGTGAATTATGTATTAGGCTGCTAACTGCAAGACCAGCAGATTGAGCCTACCAGGTACTCCTCAGGAGAAAGAGGAGGCTTTTCTGCTTCCATAAAGATTTACAGTTTCGGAAACCCTATACGGGGTCTTGGCTATGAGTTGGAATCGACTCTGCAGCACACCACCGCCGCCGCCACCACATGCTTGTGAAAGTTGGACAATGAGTAAGGAAGACCTTAAAAGAATCAATGCATTTGAAAGAACTGTGGACTGCCAGAAGAACAAACAAATCTGTATTGGAAGAACTGTAGCCAGAATGGTCTTCAGAAGTCAGGATGGCGAGACTTCATCTCTCGTACTTTGGACATGTTATCAGGGAGGGAAGGATTTCATGCTTCCTAAAGTAGCAGGTTAGTTAAAAAGAGGAAGACCCTCAACAAGTTGGATTAACACAGTGGTGGCAGCAATGGGCTCAAACATAACAACTGGAGTGACATCTCAGAACCAGTCAGTATTTCATTCTGTTGTGCACAGGACTGCTGTAAGTTGGAACTGACTCGACCGTATCTAACACCAACATGAACTGATTACTGGGGGGTGGGGGGTGGGGGGGTTGTGGTAGTGCTGGGTTTTTTATTCCACATAATTTTCTGTACAGAGTTCATTGTGACTTTTCATGTCACTTTCGTCATTGCTTTTTTTGTTTTTAAAGCTTTTATTGTGTATTGAGTGAAGGTTTACAGGGCAGATATCAGTTTTACATTCAGCAAATCATTGTAATGATTACAAACTCCTCTATGTACCCTTCGCCAACAGTATTTACCTCTGTTACCTGTATACATACCACATTGAAAATACATAATTTGTTTAGATGTCCAAAGGGCACATTTTGCAAGCCAAGCCTCCTGCCTACAGGCATGCTGCCTTTCTCAGTCCATGGGCCTAGAGTCCAGTGCTGCTCTGTCTCACTATGCCGTCGCCTCTGCAAGCATCTCTGTTGTTGCTGCTTTTCTGGTTAGGATCCCTCGTCCCTCTCATGTGCTTCTTTCTTGGTGTCCTAGGGTCCTCTGTTCCTGAAATGACAGATTAAGTGCTCCCCCTTTTAGTTGTACCTCTTCTACATTTACAGTTGTGAAATCACCATTAGACCTAATAATAATTACTTGCAGTTGAATCATAAAATCCTATCCCCCTCATCACCAGACCCATGACCCATCTGGACAAGAGGAAAACTATTCAGTAGGGTTTCTGTCTTACTCTCCTCCTTCTGATACTAAGCACCCTCATGAAAACTTGTGAGCCAGCCACTTCGTGCCTTTATAGACCCCCAGTTTTGATAGCTGAAGTCTACGTTGTCTATCCCTATCCACCCAGGGTACTGAGGAGACTTGCGTGATGCTTAATATGAAGATTCTTTCCCTGCTCAGTTGGGATTTGGGGCAGCTTCTCCATAAGCCAAGGTCCAGTTGATCAGGTTGTAGCAATTTACACTTGCTCCCTGTATCTTACTTCTTTATCTTCATCTGGTCGAATTCAAGCCATCTAAGCTAGGTTAAATGGGTACTGTCTATAAGTTTGGAAGTTCTTGCATGCCTTCCCCCTCTTCATATTGGCTGGCTGCTTCATGCTTAACCCTAGACCGCAGCATCTAGGTCAGTGTCCTTGGGCTCAGGAGTTCACATGTTTCCCTGAACTTCAAACCAGGCAGCCCATCCTCTTTCTCTCATCTCAAGGTCCTCAGGCGTCTTTGGAATATAGCCAATCTCAGCCCATGTCTTTTTCGCTGCATTTCCCCCTTTTCCACTTACAAGCTGACCAGGATGGTCACCAATGAGTGTACAAGACTGTGTATTACCTTTGAGTTTTGGTCTTAGAAAGCGGTTTATCCTGATGGGCTGATTTTTCTTAACTTGCAGGCTCCAGTACAAACAATTTGCTTAATATTGTCACTGCCAAATAGTCTGCTCCCCATCCCCCCACCCCCAATTGGTCTTTCTTTCAAGAAATATCTTCTGTTCTTCTAGCCCTTCCAGGTTGGTTTGCATGTCTTTTCAATTGGAAATGCCC
>NW_006408562.1:15996549-16031220 GCF_000296735.1 Chrysochloris asiatica | reverse complement strand
TAATATTTTCAGATAATATATAGTATTTGGTTTAAAGCACAAACAAGATAAATTAACTTCAAGATTAATAGTTTTCTTCATTTGGTCTTGTCCAAGAAAGTTTAATCTTATTTAAAAATATATATATAATCCATTATGGTATTTGTAACATTTTTTTAAAGTAAAATTGGATTATGGAAAGAGCATCACTTCAAAACATATTTTGATCCTTACCTTCAACCAGAGGATTAAGCTTTGTGTGCATACTTTGTACGTGTTAGGTGCTGTCTCGTCTGCTGTGGCTCAGAGTGGCCCTCTGCACAACAGAGTGAAACCCTGCCTGGTCCTGCCAATAATCCTCACAGTTGCTATTATATTGAAACTCACTGTTGCTACCACTGTGCCTGTCCATGTCATTGAGGGTCTTCCTCTTTTTGGCTAATCCTCTACCAAGCATGATGTTTTTCTCCAGGGACTGGTCCCTCCTGATACAATGTTTGAAATATGAGAAACAAAATCTCACTACCCTGCCTTCTAAGGAGCATTCTGGCTGTACTTCTTCTAGCACAGATTTTTTGTTTTTCTGGCAGAACATGATACTTTCAATATTTTCCAGAATCATAATTCAAATGCACTGATTCCTCTAAGGTCTTTCTTAATCATTGTCCAATTTGAACATGCATATAACATAGTGGTTACAAGTTGGGCTGCTAATCTCAAGGTCAGCAGTTCAAAACTGTCAGTGATTCTTCAGGAGAAAGATGAGGCTTTCTGCTCCAGCAAAGATTTACAGCCTCGGAAAACCTAGGCAGAGTCACTGTGAGTGAGAACTGGCTTAGCAGGACACCATCACCACATAAGGCGATTGAAAGCTCAGGTGAACTTTAGTCCTCAAACTGCCATCTTTGCTTTTGACCACTTTCAAGAACTCGTGTGCAGCAGATTTGCCTAGTATGTCCTTTGATTACTTGACTGCTGCTTCCATGAGTGTTGATCTCCAAGGATGCTGAAAGGAAACCAGGATCTTTTCCCCAGAGCCACCAAAGAGTAGCCTTCCCCTTAGAGTTTGGACTCTGCACTTTGACTTCTAGTCTCTTAAACTGTGAGAGCATGAAGTTCTGTTTGTTAAAGTTGTCCACCTGTGTTATTTCTGTTATAACAGCACTGGATAACTAACTCAACTTGACTTATTTCCATGACCTATCTGATCCCTGGAAGAATTTACATCTGTGACTCTTGGATTAAATGATTACTATGATCCTTTCCAACACCCCAAACTGTAATAAATACGTACTTTCTGAATATGCCTGGGGTCAGCATACCACCCCAGTATTAACATGGATTAAATGGTGGAAAATATTTAGAAAGCTTAGGGAAACAGAAGATGCTTTGAAATTTGCATATGCATAAAGCTAGTGTTTACTGTTGTCGTTTTTTAGGTACCATAGAGTTGGGTCTGACTCATAGTGACCTTATAGAGAACAGAAGGAAGCACTGCCCTGTCCTGTGCCATCTTCATTATCGGTACGACTTTTGAGTCCATCTCATTAGGTCTCTTCATCTTTCACACTGACCCTCCACATTACCAGCCTGTTGACCTTCTCCAGAGACTGGTTTCTACTGAAGTATGAGAGACGAAGTCTCATCTTCCAGTCCACGAAGAAGCATTCTGGCTTTACTTATTTCAACACAGACTTGCTGGTTCTTCTGGTAACCCATGGTACTTTTAATAGTCTTCTTCAAAACTATAACTCAATTGAATTAATTCTTCTCTGGTCTTCCTTATTCATTGTCCAACTTTCACATGCATATGAGGCTGTTGAAAATATCATGGTTTGGGTCAGGCGCACCATAGTTCTCAAACTGACCTCTGTTCTTGAATACTTTAAAGATGTCTTGTGCAGTAGATTTGCATAGTACAATGTGTTGTTTGATTTCTTGCCTGCTGCTTTCATGAGTGTTAATAGAAGATCCAAGCAAAATGAAGTCTTTGACAACTTCAATCTTTTCTCCATTTAATATGCTGTTATTATTGGTTGATCAGTTGTGAAGATTTTTGTTTTCTTTACATTGAAATGCAACCCATACTGAAGGCATTGGTCTTTAATCTTCATCAATAAGTATTTTAAGTCCTCTGTTTTCAGCAAGCAAGGTTGTTAATGAGTCTGCCTTCACAATCCAGGTTCTCCAATTATTTGCTAAGCTTACAGATTGAATCAGTATGGTGAAAAAATATAACTCTCGCATACACCTCTTTGCTGTCTCTTTAAACATCTGCGCAGCATTGCCTGTACGTAGTCTGGGAGAAGGAACAAACGGGAAAAGTCAAAAACAAAACCTGGAGCTCTTAAGAAATGTTCTGTTGGGTTTTGCTTTTCAGAGTTCCAGCAATCGGAGCTGGTGCAGGGTGTGGGGAAGACAGGACACCAGTGGGAGATCCTAGGCCTCGGGACTTATTTAGGCAGATCATGAGGAGTCAAGGAATATTGTGGATTAGAGGAGGAGACCAGTGGTATCTAGCACAGGGCTGGGAGAGTAGGGGAGAATGTGCAGACTACACCAGGTGACACTGTCTCGGCGTGGTACCAAAATGTCTGCAAAATCTTTGTGCAGTGTTTCAGCAGAAATTATTTTATTTTTCAGAAAATATCCCTGTAGTTCATTATAACAACAGAACATTTTCCATCATAGATCAGTACACCTACAAAGCTAAAACTCTACTATGCTCATTTACTTTTTGAACTTTGAGTGTGGTCCTATCAGAGTTATCATTATTTCCCTAATATAAATGATACTTTAAGTCACGTGGTTTTGTCTGAACTCACACCATCACATCCTGTTGATTTTGTTGCTGGCTGTGCTTTTATAGTCATTGTCACTGTCAAATTTTCTGTTGTTTTAGATACAATACTGTGGTGAGTAGTGTATTTGTGGACCTACATCAGTAGCCTTTTTGAGAATGAAGTCGTTATTTAAAAGAAAAGGAAAAAAACCAAAACAGACTTCTGCTCAGTTACTAATAATATTGTAATTAATATAATTTAATGTAGAAAGATTTTACAAAACAATTGTTATTATTCCTATAATCTAAGAAATAGGACATTTAAGAAATATATAGCTAAACACATATTCTATGATTAGAATAGGTAACCAATACTAACTAGCTGTAATACAGGGTCAGTGGAGGCCATTAGAAAGGGCTCAGCTCAAGAGCTGTTAGTTAAACATGGAGACTAGAGGTAAGAAGTTGCAACATGCGGGGGATGAGCAAATAATCATTACATAAAGGAGAAAGCTGAAGCAAATGAAAACACCAGTGCCGGAAAGAGAGATTCTTAATTTCATCTTTTCCTTTTGCTATTCCAGGAGCCTTGAGGTTAGTGCCCCTGCCCTCAGGTTCTATCAGGACGTGGATGCACCACCTCCCCAGGCTCTGAGACCTCTGCTCTGGGATTGAGGGTCGCATTGGGCAGAGCGCTGAGCGGCGGTGGGGGCGGGGGAAGGGGGAGAGCCGGGCATCCCCGGAAGTAGCCTCATCGGAGTGCAGGCCCTATGGCTGGCAGAGGCATTATGAATCCCCCCTGGGGGCCGACGAGAACGGCTGGTAGCCTGGAGGGAGATGGAGGAGGGCGCAGCAGGGCCAAGGCGGCTGCCCACAGGGTATTCTGCCATCCTTTTGTTCCCCAGGAGAAAGAAGCCCGTGCTCAGGGTCAGAGTTGGCCATTCACGAGTCGCCGGTCCCCACGCCTGGTGGGGCGGAGTCCTGAAAAGGGCAAGGCGGCCGGAGCCGGGTAGGGACAGGAACCGTGTCGGCAGACCTGCGGGGTCTCGAGGCTCCTGGTCTTGAGGCTGGGGTGCGGGCGCCCCCTGCAGGTGTTGGCGGGTGGGTGGGTCCCTGCTACCTACCTGTGGGCCTCGGAGCTGAGCTGAAGGGAGTTCTGTGCTGCTTTTTCTTCCTCTCCATGGAACTTTGACCTGGTCTCATTGCGGGTGTTATTCTGGTTTCTGGAAACGTGTTACTGATTCCTAGTTTGAATTTTCGTTAAATCTATCTCCCTTCAACTAAAAACTTCCCCCAAATTTCAGAGCCTCCCACTCCATCTTTCAAAACACAAAGAAGTCACTTGGTTCCTTAAATATAAATAGAAATATTTGCCGTAACTGCATTCTGGCTCGTAGCAGCCCTGTTTGTTGCAGTGTAGAACTGAGCTCCTGAGGATTTTCAGAAACAGATCACGGGGTGTTCTTCCTAGGAGCCTCTGGGTGTTTTCTAACCATTAATCTGTGGTTACTAGACTGCAATGGATTGTGCCCCACACAGTGACTCCCTTTACACCTTACACAAAAGGTCATGAAAGCTAAGCTTTTATTCCTCTCTTCTTCCCATCCTAGACCCTCCTCTCTTGATGACCATCCCTAAAAGATCTATATGCAAGGTTAGAGACCAGGTGCTCTTAGTGGGTTCTCAAACTGGGCCAGGATGTTGTTTGTAACAATGGGCCCTTAACTCACCTGACCCTTATCCATCTCCTTTGGAAGGAGGTTGGGTGTTGTGACTGGCTTCTCCTAGATACTGAAAAGGCTTTTCTTTCTACTTACTCTACCAGAGTTAGAAGGTGACTCCAGAAACACAGGAGGTAAGGTGGGTGGGTGGGGTGAAGACCCACTTGTACTCAGCTGAATGAAAAGCCTGCCTCAGCGGAATGGACTACCTGTCCTAGAACAGAACGTAAACTCCAAGTAAAGTGTAGTCTCAAGGATGATGGTCCTCTCTCTACCTGGTGCTTCTCAGGTTTTGCTATGTAAAGACCTCATTGTTACAGATGCTGACTCAATGAAAAGAAGGATCAAATTTTGATTTTACACTTTGCTTGCAGACTTAACACCCTAGAGAATCATGGTCCAAGTTGGACGAGACCTGCCCCCAAATAACCACAAAAACTCTTGAGTACTGTTACAAAGATCATATTTAGCCAGCAACAGACATTGATTGAAATCTGTTTAATGTTTGATTTGTAAATTGGGGTCACATGTTGACTTGTTGCGTGCCATTGATTGTTGTTGTTAAGTGCCCTGGTGTATAGGGTTTCCGAGGAGCAGATGGTGGGTTTGAACTGCTGACCTTGCAGTTTGCAGTCCAGTGCTGATCCTACAGCTTCACTAGGGCTCCTTTGAACAATAACAATTTAGTCTAAAATACAGCTTATAGTCAGACCCTATAGTTTCTGTTTTCTGAAACTGAATTCTTCCAAAGAGCACAATGCCAGTTGGCCTGTGGCCTTGTTTTCTCTGACCATAAGCCTCGTGGTCGTTTCTTCCCACAGGTGTAGTCAGTTAAACTTGTGCATTCCATCTGGTGAGGTCCACATGTATAGTCACTGTTTATGTTGAAAAAGGTATTTCCAATGAATAAGTCATTGGTCTTGCAAAATTCTATCATGCAATCTCAAGGCCATATTTTGTAACTAATCCTTTGTTTCCGATTTTTGCATTTGATAATCAACAGTAATTATCAATGCATCTTGATCGCACATATGACTATTTCAGACTGAAGAAATTGGTAGAATTCTTCGATTGCATCATCATGGGATTCAGTGGTTGGTGTGTCTTTGAAGAATAGTGGTATTAACTTTTTCCTTGTATGTGTATGGCTACTTCACAGACAGTGTTGTACTTCAAGATTGATCTTGAAATGTTCTTTTTGATGGTGAATGTGATGCCATTCCTCTTCATCTTGTTGTTCCTGACATGTGCATTTCAGCCTACTAATACCTAGAGTATCAATCTTTATGCATGAGAATTAAGGGACATAAAGTGCTTGTAAGCACCTGGTAGCTGCTATTAACAAATATAATTGTCATTGTTAAAGATTGTTATTCAAAATAACATTGCTTTTGTAGAAATCATGCACACCTATAATTGTTGTTATTGTTAAAGTGCCTTCCAGTCAGTTCTGACCCATAGTGAGCCTGTGTAGAGTTTCCAGGAACAGCTTGGTGGGTTTGAACCACCAACCGTGCAGTCCAATGCTTATCCTACTGCGCTACACCAGGTCATCTCTAATAAGCACTCAGTAATTATGTTTAGGAAGTCCTGGTATGGCACTGTGGGATAATGCGCCAGACTGCAAAGCCATTTGAACTGCAAGGTCAGCGGTTCAAGCTCACCAGCTTCTCCTTGGAAACCCTATACAGTGTCGCTATGAGTTGGAACTGACTCGATGGCACTTAACAACAAACAACACAACAGTTATGTTTAAGATTTTTGTTTGTTTGTTTTTGTATAAACAGATGACCCTAATTCTATATCTTGTAAACAGTCATAATTTTTTTTTTTTTTTTTTAATAATATTGAAAGTGCCATGGGCTGCCAAAAGAACCAACAGATCTGTTTTGGAAGAAGTACAGCCAGAGTGCTCTTGGAGGCCACGTTGGCCGAACTTCATCTCTCATACTTTGGATATATTGTCAGGAGGGACCAGTTGCTGGAGAAGGATATTATGTTTGGTAAGGTGGAGGGGCAGAAAAAGAGGAAGACCCCCAATGAGATGGATTAGCCAGGTGGCAGCATTGATGAACTCAAGCGTGGCAATGATAGTGAAGTTGGTCCAGGATTGGGCAGTGTTTCGTTCTCCTGTACATAGGGTCGCTGTGAGTTTGTACCAACTCGATGGCACCTAACAATATCAACAAAGACAGTATTATAGGAACTAAACCAATAGTATTATCTTAATTTTTATTTGTTATATTTAAAAAAGAAAAGTTGCTGACTGACATAAGGCAGCCAGGTACAATACTGTAATCAAATTAATGGTCAATAAAAACAAAACAAAAGACTCAGAAAGGGAGCTCAGTGGAGCGACAGCCTGTCAGTCTCCATCCAGTTCAGTGTTTCCCAATTTTTCTTCTCCTCCTCAGTCAAGATTTTGCCTTCCCAGGCTACAAAGGAGTTTTAGAGTGAAAGAAAAGAAGAAGAGATCCTTCTTTCAGCTGGAATTCACCCATCCCAGAAGGTGCTGAGGAGTGGGGTGAATAAGTAAATGGTAAGTAAAGTGGCAGCATCAATGGGTTCAAGCATGGCAACAACTGTGAGGTTAGCCTAGGACTGGGCAGTGTTTCCTTCAGTTGTGAAAAGGGTCCCTATGAGTCCGTACTGACTTGATGGCACCTAACAACAACAGGAAGACTAATATTGTTCTGCTATTAGAAGCCCTACAATGGAATTTACATCACAAAGGCTGAAATGATATTCTAAGGAAGTCCTTCATTGTTGTTGTAGGTAGTGTAGCCAGAGTGCTCCTTGGAGGCCAGGATGGCCAAACTTTGTCTCTCATATTTCAGACATATTGTCAGGAGGGACCAGTAACTGGAAAAGGATATCATGTTTGGTAAGGTGGAGGGTCAGAGAAGAAGACCCCCAGAGAGATGGATTGGCAAAATAGCAGCATCAGTGGGCTCGAGTGTGGCAACAATTGTAAAGTGGGCCCAGGACCAGGTAGCATTTTGTTCTGACTGGCTGGCACCTAACAACAACAACAAAGTCCGAGTTTTGATGTGGTGCTGTAGGAAAGGGATTCGGTTTGAATCATAAGGTCAGCAGTTGAAATTCACCAGTCACTCCCTGGAAACCCTAGCTATGAGTTGGAACTGACTCGACAACTCTTAACAACAACATCAAGTCCTCTTAGACATAGACCTTCAAAGACCTGCCTTTATGCACTGTTGTAGTTGTTAAACACTGTCCAGTTGGTTCCAACTCATAGTTACCCTGTATAAGGTTTCTGAGGAGCGACTGGTGTGTTTGAACTGTTGACTTTGCAGTTAGCAGTCCAGTGCTTATCCTCTAACATCACACCTTGATACAGTAGATGTTGTTTATTTGTTGATAACTGCTGTAGAGTTGGCTCTGACTCTTGACAACCCCCAGCAAGCTGTATCGGACAGTTGTGACCCTTAGAGTCACTGACTGACCTTCAGAAGTCGATCACTATTCGTTTCTTCTTTGTGGGTCAAAGTTCCAAAAATTGAGCTATGCCATTCATACCAGAATGAGTGGGCCAAGCAAGAGCCTAGACTCCATCTTAGATTTGCTTATTCCCCTGGCAACTGTTAAACCCTTGGTTGTTGTTAGTAAGTGTCATCAAGTTGGTTCCGACTCATATAGACTCTGTATACTGTTTCTGAAGAGCAGCTGGTGGGTTTGAACCGCCGACCATGTGGTTCACAGTTCAGTGCTTATCCTGCATTGCCACACTAGGGGTTCATGTACTTACCTCTTAGACAGACTTTGTTGCTGTTGTTGTTAAGTGCCATTGAATCCGTTCCAACTCATAGCAACCTTGTATAGAGTTTCTGAAAAGCAGCTGATGAGTTTGAACTGCCAATCTTGTGATTCAAACCGACCTTGTAGTCCAGTGCATTATCCTGCAGCACTACAGGTATACTTAGGTACAGATTTAAGTGGAAAAATGGCAGAGAGGCCACATCTTACTTCCTGTGGCTTCACCGGGGGAAGGAGACTCAAACTCAAAATCATGAAGTGAAGGCATGAAGGCATGCCTCCCGCATACATACTTTTTTCCCATTATTCTGACACCAAGCTTCCCTTCCAGAGCACTCTCTGCTTCACATCTGGGTTCAGGACTGATAGACAATAGTCATAAATTATGGAGTCATTAGGGAAGGGAGCAGGATACAATTCAGGACCAGAAATAACTTAGGATGCAGCTATTCTCCCGTTGGAATGCCTCTTCTCCACCTTACTGCAGACTCACCTCACTCTTGTCTTCAGTCAGCAACCACCGCTGGCTTCCCTGATCTTGCAACTTCCAATCAGAATGTTGTAACTTTCGTTCTTGATTTTCCCTCATAAGTCTGTCTGTTACTCCACCATGATGGAGCATTTGAATTCCCTTTGTGAAATCAAATGTACCGTTATCCCTGGTTTAAACTGGTTTGAACCTTCAATAAATCCTTTTGCTTTTATTTAATAAAGTACACAGTCTTACTTGTCAACACTGGTTTGTCTTAATCTGGAAGCCCAGCTGGACTCTGTTAAGCATCATGTCTTCCAGAAATTGATCCACACACATGTGGTCCCAGGCGCCATTGGGTAGATTGGAACTGCCAAATTTGGAGCTAGTAGCTGAGTGCTTAACTGTTTACATCACCAATGGCTCCTAGTTCTGCATCATAGCACCTGCAAGCTCTCACTGGCAAATGGGTAGTGGCTGCAATTGAACTAAACCTCCTGCGTGGAAGGCAAGAATTCTTCCATTGAACCGTCACTGTCCTCTAGCTGCATATGACAGAACCAAACTGAAACTTCAGTGCTGTTGGGTCCATTCTGACTCATAGGGAGCGTGTAGGACAGAGTAGAACTGCCCCATACAGGTTTCAAGGCTGTGAATCTGTTTTTAAAAAATATATTCATAGATACATGAATAAATACCAGCTCAGCAGTTTCTACATACACAGTTCAGTGACACTGATTGTTGCCTGCTGTTAAGTGTTGCCAAGTCGGTTCTGACTAATAGTAATCCTGTGCCGGGTTTCAGGAGTGGATGCTGGGTTTGAACCACCAACATTGTGGTTCACAGTCCAGTGTTTCTCCAACAGCGCCGTACCAGGATTCCTTCTACAAATTGTGTAATCTTTCTTGCCCTTTTCTAAGTCATTCTACCACTGTTCACATAAACTCCAGGCTGTTGGAAGCAAAGCACCACATCTTTCTCCTGCAGAGCCACTGGTGGATTCAAACCACCAACCTCTTGGTTAGCAGCCGGGTGCTTTAACCACTGTGCCACAAGAGTTCCCGAACGGAATAGTTATTGCAGCTCTTATTGGTTAAGTGCTAGAAAACACATTATTAGTTGTATGCCCTGCCTGTGTAGCAATAGTATATGGGATACATTTGAATTTAGCTGTAAAGGATCAGTGTCTGAGATGAGTATACTGAGTTCCTAGATGAGGCTTTGCTGTTGAAATTAAACAAAACAACAACAACAACAGCCCCTCTTGTGAAAAGGCTGCCTGGGTCACACAAACAGTAACGTGCTCAGTCACTAACTGAAAGACAGCTGGTTCCAATGCCCCCAACGGTGCCTTGGCAGAATGGCATGGTTATCTGCTTCTGAAGGGTTAGTCACAGCCTTGAAAATACAAGGGAACAGATCTTACTCAAGAGTTGCTGTGGTTCGGAATTTAATTGATGGCAACAGTTTTGTTAAAAAGAAAAAGAAAGTGCTTAGAGATATAACTAGCAAGTTAAAAACGTTAACTGAAAGGAAGCTATTTTGTCATTATAATCGTGGAGAATTTTACTCTTGCCTCACCTGACTCTTCAAGAGGAAATCACTAATTACTTGATGTTGGTTCACATGAGCTCGAAATCTTAGTTCTTCCTAAAAGGAAGGCCCTGAACAATAGGGGCTGTGAACTTTGCTTACACTATTATTAGAGTAATTAGGCATGTCTGTTAAGACACATTGTTTTTTAAATTTTCATTTCAGTTCAACCTTTTTTCTCTCCCACATACCACCTTCAGTCTTTTAGTACCCACTGGAGGACAGAAGTGCAGATCTTAGTGTAAAGGTGGCTATAAGAGTGGGTGCCATTTGTATTTGGTTGTTGTTGTTATGTGCTGTGGAGTCGGTTCCAACCCATAGTGATGTTGTACAGGGTTTCCGAGGCTGTAAATCTTTACAAGAGCAGAAAGCTTCATCTTTCTCTCGCAGAACAGCTGGTAGTTTCAAACTGTTGACCTTGAGGTTAGCAGCCCGACTCATAACCACTACGCCACCAGAGCTCCTGGTTATTTGGTTAAAGTTTAATTTTGAAAAAGAGTTATTTGACTATTTGTACTTTAAGGTTAAAAAGCAAACCCTCTCAGTGGAGTGACAGTATTTGGGTGATCATGCATGGTTTCTGGGGTAAAAATTCTACCTGCCTGTTCCAAGTTGAATGTGTAGTCAGTAAGGATGATAAAGAAAGATGTTCTATATTTATTGAAGTTATAATCCTTTCCGTAGTTAAAAATATATATTATGATGTTATAATATCCAGCTTTTGCAGGTATGATCATTATTCCGTTTGTCTTAGCTATTTTATTATATTTGTCTCTCAGAAGTTTCTTTGAGTGTTTGTTTGCTTGTTTATTTATCATGTATCTAAAAGCCTCTGGTAGGATACTAATATGAACAGAGTATGAACCTTCATGCCCTGTTTGTTGTTGTTATGTGCCATGGAGTTGGTTCCTACTAATAGTGATTCTATATAGGGTTTCCAAGGAGCAGCCTGTTGGTTTGAATTGCTGACCTTGCAAGTGCTTATCCCATAGCGCTACACCAGGACTCCTTGTGCCTTGGAGACAGACATTTAAAAGTCATCATAGTGACGTGCTACGTGGTGTAACATGGGTGTGAACATGATGGAGTGCAGAGATCAGGGAAGGCTTCCTGGAGGAGGAAACACTTATGCAGAATCCCCAAAAAACAATTGGAATTCACCTGGTATAAAGTGGGGGTGAGGGTTGGAGAAGGGCAGTTAAGGGGAAATTGCTAGTGTGAAGAGAAAATGACTTGTTGGAAAATTGCGGCAAGTGATTGTATTAGCTAGATGCCCAGTCTATTTGGGAAATGCAGGAGCCAGGGATGGAAGGGTTGGTAGGAACTCTCTTGGTTTATGGAGTGCCTTAGTGCCAAGCCCAGGAGCTGTGCCTCAGCTCTGCAGGATAGACGGTGAGACCCCTATCTCTGTAACTAAAAATGGAGGTGGTGGTGGTCGTTGGGAGGAGAAGGGGAAAGGTAGGAGGGGGTAAGAGCAGAAACAGGTAAATAATGCAGTGAGCAAAAGCCTGGTGGAACAAATAGCTAAGTGCTTGACTACTAGCCACAAGGTTGGTGGTTCAGACCCACCTAGAGACGATGAAGTAGTGTAACACTGCACGTGTAAAGTCACTGTGAATCCGAATCAACAAAGCGAAACAAAAACTGCTCCTCCATGTTCACTGGGTGAAACTGACACTAGGCCCTTACACAATGAGTGTGTGTGTCACGTTGTGCTATGCAAAGCCTCTCACGTAGAAGCACTAATCTCCCCATCAGAATCGAAAGGTCCACTTTAGATATCCTGATCATCTGTATTTTCCCAATTAAAGAGCAATCTTAGAGATTACATTTCTTCCTGAAGGTCCCACTGTGGAAGATGGCAGGGGCAGGAGGGAAGAATCTAGGTGTGTCTGTCTCCTGAGGCTGTGGTAGTTCTCATGAGTGTGCCAGCCTGAGTTTTCATCAGGAAAAGACAGTGTGTGCAAAATGTGTTATTTGAAGTGAGTTTCATAAAGGAATTCTTTTGTAAAGGAGTGGGCAGGATGTGGAGAAAACACAGGAATGGTTCTGGACCTGCAGAGGTATGGAGAGGGCTCCGTGGGCTCCTGGTGAGGGCTGGGATGCCATGAATGCATGACATTCATGCCACTTGTTAAATCCTGTCACATTTTTCCAGGGAGTTCCTAGTGTCAAGTTCAGAGGTGCCAGCCTGGTGTGACCCTGCAGGAGTCCTCAGAGTCCTGCAGTTCTGCCTTCCTCTCTGGCCAAAGCCAACCAGAAATCGGAGGGCAAGAGGTCAGTCTCAGGACACGGAGCAGCACGGACCCAGAGGAACAAAAGGAAGCTTCCGGTGCAGTCGGCCAGAAGGAGTTGGCGGGTGGAGAGAAGCTGAGCAGCATGGTGAGGCTGGGTCTATGGTCCTGCCAGCCTGTTATACTGCCAGAGCTGTTGAACTAGAATATGTGGAACTAAGACCATTCAGCCTTTCCGTGGACCCTCTTAGACATTTCTTCCCAATTCCAGGGCTCAAAGGAGGACAGCAAGACAACCGTACACTCCGGACAACAACTGGGCACGTCAGCAGGCTTACTGCAAATCCTTATTTGTCCCTCATGGTGCCTGTGTCATTTGTTCAATTCTGTCACCATTTTCCATGGAGTTACTAGTGCCAAATTCATACTGACAATCTGAAACTGGCTTATTACCTGGAGCCCATTTAAAAAGAGGTGTGTGTGTGTGTGTGTGTGTGTGTTGTAGGGAGAGGGGTGTGTATGTGTATAGGGAGAAAGAGAGAAATTCCAGATTCTCACATCATGACTTGATCCTAGCCCTGGGTGAGAGTAGTATGGTTTTGTGGAGCTGCTGTTGAATGAATGTGGAGATTGTGTCTAGGGTCCTTCCACATTTCCCATGAAGTATCCATCTGACAGCTCTGATGGTACAGTGGTTAAATGCAAGACTGCTAACCAAAAGGCTGGAGGTTTGAACCCACACAGGCCTTTATGTGGGAGATAAGACCTGGCAACCTGCTTCTGTAAAGAGTATTGTTTTTAGGGGCCATTGAGTCCACTCCAACTCAAAGTGACCCTGCGTAGGGTTGTAAGGCTGTAAATCTTTGTGGGAATAGAAAACTTTCCCTGGCAGTGAGGCTGGTGGGTTTGAACTGCCAGAGTTTATAGAACACTAGTGTTCTGTAAAGATTATAGTAGAGAAAACCCTGTAGGGCTGTTCTGTTCTATCACATAGGATTGCTGAGAGTTGAAAATGGAATCAACAGCACCTAACAATAACAAGGACATCAATCTGATAGTGTACACATTCGTTTCCAGTGCTCATGGAACACTCTCCAGAATAGACCCTATGTTAAGTGACAAAACAAACCTAAATAAACGAAAAAACACAAATACTGCAAAGCATCCTGTCAGACTGCAATGATGTAAAATTAGAAATCAATAATAGGAAGATTAAGGGAAAAAATCAAATACATGGAAATGACTAACACTCTGCTAAAAACTACAGAGTAATAGAAGTAATAAAGATTGAAATAAAAATTTTCATAAAATTGAACAAGAATATAAACACAGCATACCGATGGGACACAACAAAAGCAGTGCTCAGAGGGCAATTTATAGCAACAAACACACATATTCAAAAAAGAAGAAGGCACCAAAATCAACATTAACCCATCTTCAACAATTAGAAAAAGAGTTACAAAGTAAGCCTAGAGCCACCAGAAGAAAGACATAATAAAAGTTAAAGCAAAAATAAATGAAATAGAAAACAATTTTAAAAATCAACAAGACAAGAACTCATACAAAAAGAAGAAAGAACCAAAATCAACACCTTAACCCAACAGCTCCAATAATTAGAAAAGGGAGCAGCAAAGTCAACTGCTACCAGAAGAAAAGGAATAATAAAGGTTAGAGCAGAAATAAATGGAGTCACAACCAGCTAAACAATAGAATCAACAAGACAAGGAGTTGATTCTTTGAAAGGATCAATAAAACAGACAAATGGCAAATCTAATAAAAGAAAAGAAGGAAAAGATGCAAGTGACACAAATAGGAAATGGTATGCGTGGCATCACAACAGAACCAATGGAAATATACATAACACAATACCATGAAAAATTGTACTAGAAATTTGATAATCTAGAAGAAATGAACCGATTTATAGAAACACATGACTTACCTAAACTAACACAGACTGAAGTAGAAAACTTGAACACATGGATATTGTCCATCCAAGAGAAATTGATCAAGTTAACAAAGACTACCAACTACAAAAAGTCTGGGTCCAGATGTCTTTACTGGTAAATTCTACCAAACATTTAAAGAGGAGTAGACCAATTCCAATCAAACTGTCCCAGAACATAGAAAAGGAAGGAAAACTCCCAAATTAATTTAATAAAGCCAACATAACCCTGATACCAAAGCCAGACAAAGACATCAATATAAAAGAAAATTATAAACCAATATCCTTCATGAACATAGATGTAAAAATTCTCAACAAAATCCTAGCCAATAAAATCCAACAACATATAAAAACAAAACAAAAACATCATGACCAAATGGGATTCATACCAGATATGCAGGGGTAGTTCAATATTAGAAAAACAAACATAATCCACCACCTGTATAAAACAAAGGAAAAAAACACATGACATATCAATTGATGAAGAAAAAACATTTCATAAAATCGAACACCCATTCCTGATAAAAACACTTAGCAAAATAGGTACAGAAGGACAGGTCCTCAACATAGTTAAAGGCATGTATACAAAACCAACAACCAACATCCCTCTGAATGGAGAGAAACTGAAAGCGTTCCCTTTTCAAACAGGAACCAGACAGGGATGCCCTTAATCCTTTATCACCACTCCAATATTGTGCTGGAAGTCTTAGCCAGAGCTGTAAGGCAAAAAAGGAGATTAAAGGCATCCAAATGAGCAAAGAAGTAGGAAAACTCTCTCTATTTGCAGATGATATGACCCTATACATAAAAATCCCAAAAACTCAACAAAATTATTGTGACTCATTGTAAGGGTTAGCGAATGGCAGGGTACAAGATCAATATTCAAAAATCAGTTGCATTCCTTACATCAGGGGTGGGGCACCTTTTTTCTGCCAAGGGTCATTTGGATATGTGTAACACCATTGCAGGCCATACAAAATTATCAACTTAAAAATTCGCCTGCTATGTTTGGTCAAACATTTAATTAACTCACCCCTAATGTGATGTTTTGGCCATTGGCCAAGTGGCAGCATTGATGGACTCAAGCGTGGCAACAGTGATGAGGCTGGCCCATTATTGGGCAGTGTTTCGTTCTGCTGTGCAAAGGTTGCTATGGGTCGGTACTGACTCGATGGCACCTAACAACAACGTGATGTTTGGAGTCCTGGTGTGGCGCTGTGGGATAATGCACAGAACCACAGGATCGGTTTGAATTGCAACTCACCAGTTGCTCCTTAGAAACCATATACAGGGTCACTGTGAGTTGGAACTGACTGTATGACACTCAACAACAACAACAACAGTGTGCTGCCTGGAACTGCTTCTCTTTGGGGAGGCATGTGATATTAGCTGGTGTTGATGATGTTGCTACTCATGATGGCTGCTCCAGGTTTGCATCAGTCAGTCTGGAGTGCAATCGACCCTCTGCAATGTTAAGTTTTGAAAAGAACTGGTCACAGCAGTAAGTTGTTCCAAACACAGATGCATATTTCAACACATGTCTCCTCAAAGTGAGAAATTCATCCTTGTTTTAGAACTCAAGCAGTAGATGGCTATTGTACCGAGCTTTCAGCTCATCATTGCTTTGGAGTGAAATGATTTCATGTGGTAGGTTATCGGACACATTAGCTACATAGAATGGTGTAACAAAGGTGTTCAGTTCCTTTTATTTACATTTCACATTCTCAATGGAAAAACCTAAGTTAACATTTGCACATTCTGCAGCATATTCATGAGTAGCAGAAGGCGTTTGTCCTTACAGATTTGGGAAAAGCACCCTGTTATTCCTTTGAAACTGCACTTTCCACAGCCTTAATTTAGCTTCAAATGACTTCTTGTTTGATAGCAGGGAGCTGAGAAGCTGACTGGGGCCCAGCGGCTTGACACTCAGCTCTGAGAGGTGCTTGGTAATGTCCACCATGCACTCCATCACACTGCCACTTGCTATCACTGAGTTCCCTAACAGGTTTTCCCTTCATCTCATGAGCACGTTCCCAATACTCAGCCACTGCACTTCATAGTAATAAAGAAGACCATCTTACTCAGAGTCAAGTTCATTCAGTAACTCCTTAAACTGGTGGCTGTTAAACCCTCTGCTTTTTACAACACTTAAGCATGACAATACTGTTGACATCACATTTCTGAGCCGCTACGACCACTCACAGAGACTTTCTTGGTGTCTGATGCAGGGGCATATAATAAAATCGCTTGGATCAAGACTGAGGCGATTCAAGTTCTTTTTTGACGAATAGATTTAACCCTTTTTGTGAGCCACCCATGACTGGAGCCTTGTGTGTAGTAAGATTACTCAGCTTTTCAAATGTTAACTTAGGTTTTTCCATTGATAAAAACGAATCTCTCAAACAAGTCCTCGCCTCTTACAGTACCAGGCATGGCTTCCCGTGACAGCGGTGTCTCTTGCATGTCAAACTCTGCAGTTTCCCCGTGAATGAAAGTGGCAGTTGGACAGTACTTGTTCTGTCACTTGTCTTGTCAAAGTCAGAGAGGAAAATTGGAACTCTCCTGCAGAATCCTTCAATGTATTTTTCAGTATCCTGTGCTAAGTCAGTAATCTGATCTGAGGTGGTTCTCTGAGACAAAATTACACTCTGAAACCATTTAACTTTTTCTGGTGCTAACAGCTCCGCAGCAGCCACCATGCATGCACTCTCACAAACTCTCCCTTTACCAGGTCTCAGCTTCTTTGTGATTAACGTGCTCATTACATAACTCGTCTGAATAATTTGTCTGTCACAGTGAGGTCCAGTGAAAGCGGCTTATTGTGATTCTAAACTGTGCTGAAGAGCACTGATTTGGCCTAGATGCATCTGGAGTCCCGAGTCACTGAGTTTAGCATGTTTTGAGTTGTAATGATGCTCCAGCATGACTTTTTTCATTGCTGCTAACGCAATGCCACCAGCCAGCCACAAGGTTTGCCTTTGACATCAACAACAAAGAAATAATCATTTGTCCACTTCTCTTGGAAAGAGTGATAACTCTGCATCAACTGTTCTTTTCTTTGTAGTTACCATTTGGAAGATAACACACCATTTAACTTTTAATAACTATCCAGTGCATGTGTCATTAATGATGTAATTATTTTGCTTTGATTGCTATCCTAATTTTGCATCTTGGATTTGGAACATATCCAATATTCGTATCTTCAACTCTTGAGGCCTTTTCTGTGTACTGTAATTTCTTTAATCTTCATCTGAGAATCAAGTTTTGCGAGGGTTGTTGACTGTAGACATGTGGTTAAAGATTGTATTGGAGTTATCTTCTGTGTCAACAAAGAAGTCGACATCTTTGACAATCATTGGAGGCCAAGTCATCAACGTCATGAGGAGTCCTCTTACTGCATCTCGTCTCATCATCACCGATTGCTGTAGTTTCACCACTGTGTGCTAACACTTTTGAAGCGTGTATGCTTCCAGCCTGCCTCGCACTGATCTCTGAATCGCCGCAATGCAGGCAGATGGGCTGCGGGCAGCTGACAAGAAACATACACATCTGTCCCGTCATGTACAACTATATGTTCTGTCTATCCTGTAATGGACGTTCCTTGCTTGCGCCTCAAAATATGTTATTTGTATGATTCACTTAATGTAAATGTATGTTGCTATGAAAAAAGCTTCTAGATTTATTGAATTTAGACACCCACCTGTGGTGGCTTGGGCAGGGCCAGACCAAATGATTTCACTGGACCCTTGGGTTGGATGTTACACACCCCTGCTTTACACTAATACATAGAGCTCTAAAAAGGAAATCTGAAAAACAATACCATTTATAATAGCTACCCAAAAGATGAAATAATTAGGAATCCATCTTACCAGAGAAACAAAAGACCTATACAAACAAAACTACAAAACACTACTACAAGAAACTAGAGCCTACAGATATGGAAAAATAGGCCATGTTCATGGACAGGAAGACTAAACATTGTGAAGACATCAACACTACACGAGGCAATCTCTAGCTATAATGCAATCACAATCCAGATTCCAACTTCATTCTTTAAAGATAGAAAAACTAATCACTAACTTTATATGGAAAGGAAAGGGACTTTGAATAAGCAAAGCATTAATAATAATAATAAAAAAAGGCACAAAGTAGGAGGCCTCTCACTTCTGATCTCAAACTGCTATACAAGTTATAGGTGTCAGAACAGCCTGGTACTGGTACAATGAGAGGCACATGGATCAGTGCAACGGAATTAAGAAACTGGAGGTAAATTATCTATCTGCAGTCATTTGATCTTTGACAAAGGGCCAAACCACATTAAATGGGGAAGAGATAGTCTTTTCAACAGATGGTGCTGGCAAAACTAGAAATGCATTTACAGAAGAATGAAACGAGACCCATATTTCACCTTCTACACAAATACAAATTGATCGTGGATTGAAGACCTAAATGTGAAACCTAGAACTCTAAAGATCATCAATGAAAAAATAGGGACAAACTTAGGGGCTCTGACACATGACGTAAGTACACTATCAGACACTGCTAACAATACACAAAAAGTAGACAAAATAGATGACTGGAACCTCCTAAAAAGTAGACATGTGCATCAAAAGATTTGGAGTCCTGGTGTGGTGCTGTGGGTTAATGCGCCGGACTGCAAAGCCATTTGAACTGCAAGGTTGGCGGTTCAAGCTCACCAGCTGCTCCTTGGAAACCCTATACAGGGTCGCTATGGGTCGGAACCTACTTGATGGCACTTAACAACAACAACATCAAAAGATTTCGCCAAAAGAGTAAAAAGAGAACTCACAGACTGGTAAAAAAAAATTTTTGACAATGACTTATTAGACAAGGGACTACTCTTTAAAATTCAGAGAACACTTCAACACCTCAAGAAGAAGAAGATAAATAATCCAATTGAAAAATTGGCAGAGGACATGAACAGACACTTCATTAAAGAAAACAGTCAGGTGGCCAACAAGAAATGCTCAAGGTCATTAGCCATCAGAGAGATGCAAATCAAAACCACCATGTGATATCATCTTACTCTAGAATTGATTACAAAGTTCAAACAGACAGAAAACAATAAATGCCGGAGAGGGTGCTTCCTCAAGAAATTGGAAATATAAATACTGTTTTACCCAGAAGTTCCTCTACTTGATTGTTGTTAGGTGCCATTGAGTCGGTACCAACTTATAGTGACCCTATGCACAACAGAACGAAACACTGTCCTGTTCTGTGCCAACTTCACAATTGTTGGTACGTGTGAGCCCATTGATACTTGGTATATACCCTTAAAAGATGAGAGCCAGGATACAAGTAGATATATGCACACCCAAGTTCATTGCAAAAAAGATGAAGACAGCCTAAATACTCATCAGCAGAAGAATGGTTAAACAAACTTTGGTGCATATACACAGTGGAATGCTAAGCAAAGTTGAAGAATAATGATCTATCTGTGAAACACCTCAGAGCATTGGTGAACCTGGAGGACATTATGCTGAGTGAAATTAGTCGATCACAAAATGTCAAATATTGTATGAGACTACTGTTGTAAAAAAAATTTAGGAAAAGGATTTTCTTGAAAAAGAAACATTCTATGATGGTGTGAGGGAAGTGAAAATTATTCAGTGGGTAGAGGATGGGCACATGTTAACTTGGGTGACGGGGAAAGCAATATGCAAGAGGGAGGTTGGCATAGGAAAGATGAGGGTGGTAGAAGGCATAGGATGGATGGAATGCAATAGCTGAGCACAGTTAAATACTGTTAACTGATAGTACATGGAAGAGATTCCAGTTATTGTAATGACATGAGGTATATTGACTTGTTGAATGTGGGGTTGATCATTTGTAAATCTCCATTCAATTCACAATAAAAAGCTAAAAAACTTTCATACAAGGAGTATTTATTTAGATCTTACAACAAATAGGAAAATCAATTGAAAGGAAATGGCATTATTTGGGGGGTGGGGAGGAAGGGGACTCACCACCCTCTGAGTCCTGCACAGATCAGAGATGATTCATTTCACCTCTGTCCCCTCACTTGTTCTGGGACGATGAGTCTGACTTTCAGTTTTCTTAAATTTTGCGTTGGCTGTTAATAGACTTACCCTGGTCACTGTGATAGCACTTCCTCCCGGTTAGGTTTCCTCCTTCAGGTTGGATTTCAGTTTCCCTTTCCACTCCAGCGTCATTGTTAGTTCAATGTATACCTTTTATAGTAAGGACACGCCCAACCTGTTTGGAAAGAGGTGGGAGGTAAGTGAATAGCAGAACCACAGAAAGGAGAATGTAACCTGAGGTGTAAAAGAACTGATGATTTTTTTCAAAATCAGTCTTGGCTACTTTGCTTTCTTGTTGTTTGTTGTTAGTACTATCGAGTCAGTTCCCACTCACAGCGGCCCTGTAGACTCCAAGGAATGGCTGGTGAGTTTGAACCGCCAACCTTGTGGTTCAAGCCAACTATGGACTCCAGTGCTTATACTACATTGCCACACCAGAGCAAATAAAATCCTAAAATTAATTAGCATTGTTTTTGTTAAGTGCTATCGAGCCGCTTCCAACACAGCCTCGGAAACCCTGTACAGGGTCGCTATGAGTCGGAACCGAGTCCACGGCACATAACAACAACAACAACAACAATAGGGTTACTGAGGAGTAGCTGGTGAGCTTGAACTGCTGACCTTGCAGTTCACATGGCTTTAGCAGTCTGGAGCATTAACCCAGAGCGCCACACCAGGACTCCACTAGTAAGGGCCATTGCAGCAAGTGATGATCTTGGCTTTATCTAGCATGTTAAACTGTTTGAAAAGCGGGGTCCCACAATCCTTTTTAGCACCACTTTGACTCTGGTCTTTAGTACCATCACACTTGCCTCTGTTTTGTGTTTAGATTTTATTTTTTATTTCCTCTGTTTATTTTCCACTAAAATGTCTGTTTTATTCACACGGATACCAACTTCGCCTAGAATAGTGCTTAGTTCTGCAATTGTTAAGGTGCTTGCCTTAATTGAATCGTGTTTGCCTTACAAGGACCCTGCACTGTCTGGTCCTGCTTCATCCTCACAGTTGTTACTCTTGTCCCATCGCTGCTGTCACTGTGCCAATCCTCTTTTTCTCCAGCCCTCCAACTTCCCAAATGTGATAACTTTCTCCAGGGACTGGTCCCTCCTCACAGTATGTCTGAAGTATGAGAGACAAAGTCTGGCCAAACAAGCTTCCAGGGAGCAGTCTGGCTGTACTTCTGCCAACAAAAATTGATTTGTTCTTTTGGCAGTCCATGGTACTTTTAATATTCTCCTCCAACACCATAACTCAAAAGCATCAATTCTACTACTGTCTTCCTTAGTCACTGTCCAGCTTTCACATGCGTATGAGGTTATTGAAAATACCATGGCTTGGGTCAGGAGCACCTTAGTCCTCAAGCTGGCATCTTTGCTTTTCAACACTTTAAAGAGGTCTTGGACAGTAGATTTGCCTAATGTAATACATTATTTGACTTCTTGACCGCTGCTTCCATGAGTGTTGATGGCTGATTTGAGCCAAATTAAAGTTCTTGACAACTTCAATCTTTTCTCCATTTATTGTGATGTTACTTACTGGTCTAGTGGTGAGGGTGTTTATTTCTTTTATGTTGAGGTGCAACCCATACGAATGCGGTGGCCTTTGTTCTTCATCAGTAAGAATTTTAAGTCCTCTTCACTTTCAGCAAGCAAGTATCATCGGTATATGGCACATTGATCATGAGTTTTCCACTAATCCTAATGCCACGTTTTTCTTCATTTAATCCAGCTTCTTGGATTATGTGCTCAGCATACAAATTGAATAAGTATGATGAAAGAATACAACCCTGGTGCACACTTTTCCTAATTTTAAACCATTCATTGTTTCCTTGTTCTATTCAAACAACTGCCTTTTGGTCTATGTACTAGTTCCTCATGAACACAAGTGTTCCAGAATACTCATTCTCTGCACTGTTGTCCATAGCATGTCATGATCCACACAATTAAAAGCCTTTGTGTAGTCAATAAAGCACAGGTAAACATCTTCCTGATATTCTCTACTTTCAGCCTAGATCCACCTGACATCAGCAATGATATCCCTCATTCCACAGCCTCTTCTGAATCTGACTTGAACCTCTGGTAGTTCTCTGTCAATGTATGGTTGCAGCCATTTCTGAAGTATCTTGGGCAAAATTTTGCTTGCATAAGATATTAATGATACTGTCCATTGACTTCCAAATTCCATTGGTCCCCTCTCTTTGGAATGGGCACAAATATGATCTCTACCAGCCAGTTGGCCAGGTAGTTAGTAGTCTTCCAAATTTCTTGGCATAGATGAGTGATTGCTTCCAATGCCATATCCGTTTGTTGAAAGATTTCCATTTGTATTCCATCAATCCCTAGAGCCTTGTTCTTTGCAGATGCCTTCAATTCACCTTGAACTTCTTTCTTTAGGATCATTGGCTCTTGGATCATATACTACCTTTTGAAATGGTTGAACATCAACCATTTCTTTTTGGTACAGTGACTCTGTATTCTTTCCATCTTCTTTTGATGCTTTCTGCATCATTCAATATTTTGCTCATAGAATCCTTCAATATTGAAAATTGGGGTTGAATTTTTTTCTCCAGTTTCCTTAGCTTGAGGAATACTGAGCATGTTCTTCCCTTTTGGTTTTCTAACACCAGGTCTTTGCACATTTCATTATGTTTGACTTTGTCTTCTTGAGCTACCTTTTGAAATTTTGTATTCGGTTCTTTTACCTCCTCATTTCTATGTCAGAGTCTCTTCTGACATCCATTTTGGTCTTCTCCTTCTTTCTTGTCTTCTTAATGACTTTTTGCTTTCTTCCTGTATGAGATTCTTGATGTCATCCCACAACTCTTCTGGTCTTCAGTCTTAGTGGCTAATTCATTAAATCTGTTCTTCAGATGATCTCTAAATTCAGGTGGAATATTTTGAAGGTCATATTTTGGCTCTCGTTGACTTGTTTTAATTTTCTTCTGCTTCAACCTGAACTTTCGTAATTGATGGTCTGTTACACAGTCTGCCCCTTGCCTTGTTTTGGCTGATGATGTGGAGCATTTTCACTTTCTCTTTCAACAGCCATAGTTGATTTGATCTCTGTGTGTTCCATCTGGTGAAGCTCATGTGTATAGTCCTCTTTTATGCTGTTTAAAATGTATTTGCAAGGAAGAAGTCTTTGGTCTTGCAAAATTTTATCATGTGATCTCCAGCATCATTTCTAACACCAAGACTAGGCTTTCCAAATACTGATCCTTCCTCTTTGTTTCTAACCTTTGCATCCCAAACACAAGTAATTATCAATACATCTTGATTGCATGTTTGATCCATTTCAGACAGAAGAAGTTGGTAGAATTCTTCAGTTTCATCATCACTGGCTTTAGTGATTGGTACATAAATACGAATGATTGTTGTATTAACTGGTCTTCCTTGTAGGATTATGGATAATATCCTGTCACAGACAGCATTGTATTTCTGTACTATTGGCCACAAAACAGTCACTGAATGAAAAATGAATGAATGATTTGATTGTTAGGGATTGTGCTGTTGATTCTCACTCACGGTGACCTCGTAATGCAGAGTAGAACTGCTCCATAGGGACTTTAAGGCTGTGACCTTTTAGAAGCCGGTTGCCAGGCTTGTCTTCCAAGGTACCTCTGCACAGGTTTGAACCACCGACTCTTCAACTAGTAGAGTGTGTCACCATGTGTGGCTTGGTATAGTACTGCTGAGGTATGTGTGCACACATAATTACTATTGTCCTCCATATAAAAAATTTATGTTTCATTGACTTTGAAATATTACAATCTAGTCCCTTGTGAATACTACTGCAAAATCTCCACCAATGACCTTTGAATTTGTTTGGCTCATTTCACCGGACATTCTTGTGCAGGACAAAGGAGAAGGAGCTGCATTTCAATTTATTTCTTAAAAAAAACAACAACAAAAAACATTTATTGTTTTCTTAGTATTACTGTTCAAAACATGCACTTTGGGTAATTTAGAGAGTACAGAAGGTAAGAATGAAATATCATGGCAGTTCCCTTCTCCAGAGATAAGCAGTGCTTGTATTGGTATTTTCTTGCTGTTTTTTTGTTTTTTTTTTTCTATGAATACTTCTTTACTAGAATTAGAAACAGCATATATAAAAGACTTTGCCCTAGTTTTTAAGATGTAACACTTAACACAAGTAGCTTTACATCAGAGAGTAGTATTTGAATGTAGCTTTTCAAACGATAATGCCAGGATGGTTGATTTTGTGGTACAGGTGGCTAAGCTCTGGAAGACTCTCTGAAAGATTTGTGCTTCAAATGCAGATGGTACCTCAGATGACACTCCTGATGATCTGCTTCTGAAAGTTCACAGCCTTGAAAATCCTCCTGAGCGCCATTCGATCCTATGCACCTGGGGGTGCCATGAGATGCACTCAACTCACTGGCAATGAACAACCATTGAATGCATGGACAATTTATTTGATTTCTAGCCTTTTAGAAACTTAGACTTTCCCCACTTTCACAGGTTTTCAATGGGCTAAATCTTTGTCCACAGGTCTGTCAGAGTTTCTAAATAGTCACCTAAGATATTTAGATAATAACTTCCTAGAAGAAGAATTACTGAATGAAAAGGTATTACTGTTTTTACAGCTCTTAATAACATATGATCCGATTGTTTTCCAGCAAAAATTGCATCCCTACAGCTGATACTTTATTTCAGGGCTACTTTGGCATTTTAATTTATTCCTGACCAAAAAATTGTGAAGAATTAGTCTCATCCTGAATTTCCTCCAAGAGATTTGTCCTCACTCTGGGGTGGTCTTGCATAAAAACATGATCTCAAAACATGAATACCCACGGACAAATATTGTCCTGAGTCTCTTGCACATTTATTTCTCCATTATTCAAGTGAGAAATGTTAGTATTCAGGACTGTTCTCCTGAGCTCTAAATTGGAGAGAAAAGCAGAGGAGGTACATTAGTTAAAATTCCCAGAGCATTCCTTTGCATCAGTGAAAAGTTACCATTTTTGAATAGATACCTGCATTTCAGCTGCTCCCATGGTGCCTGGAGAATTTAGGCATGATTAAAAGAGATAAAATAAAGCAATATCAAAAGATCTAGAAAATTCAGTGTGTCAAGACTGAAAACAGCCTTTCAAGCTTTGTGAATTCTACCAATTCATTTACAGCCGCGGATCCTGTCGGATTTGGGCCACTGCAGAAAATCTTTGGAAGGAAACATTTGACATTTAAGATACATTTTTTTTTCCTTATCCTGAAAGCAGTGAACAACTTCAATTACATTAGGTTGACAAATTTTCTGGGAAATAAGCATTTTTATTCTTAATGAGGCAGTTAGATGACTATGCTGAGTTAAAGAAATATTTTTGGCTTCCATCTGTGTCTTCAGTGTTTAATTTCAAATTGTGTTGACTGAACGCAGGATTTTTTCGCAGGTTTGATTGTAGTGCAATGTAGTAATTTAAAAACAAGTAAACAATGCTTGCTTGTGTGTGTTTAGTATTGAGAGAGTGTGTATTTGCAAACACATACAGAGTTCTATATTTTGTAGCCTGGGGAACGCAGTATACTCAGATAGGGTGGAAATTTCTGCTTAGACCTCTTTTGAGTCTACATGTTGACAGGTGGGGTGTCCTAGTCACTCCAGAACAACAAAGATTGGTATAAATATTCTTGTCTTCAAAGAAGAATTCCAGTGGAGTTAAATTCCTTTTATACTGTTCAGGCAGTTCCTGGCTGTGAATGAGATCCATTCCTGTGTCTCTAAGTTGTTAGTGGAATTTGTAGGTGAGTCAAAACATGTGCAAATGGTTCTTATTTAGCTATATTTTAGTGCAAGAAATGGAGGCCTAGGGGTTCTGTAGGATGCACACTGGATTGCTAACCACAAGGTTGACTGTTCAAGCCCACCAGCTGCTCCATGGGAGAAAGCTGAGGCTTTTTGCTCCCATAAAGATGTACAGCCTCGAAAACCCTGTACAGGGTTGAGATGAATCAGTGTTGATTGTAGGCAGTGGGTTTGCAGGGGATTTAGTCAGACAGGCCCCAAGTCTTTTCAGTGATTTACAAGCTGTACATGTGGAAAGTGAAGGTGATTGTGAAGAAGAAATTGTTTTAAGTTGGTTCAGTCCTTTCAGAGCCAGGTCACATTTGTATAACATTAAAAGGCAAGCCTTAGTTGACTGTAAGTCAGACCTTTATAACCTGGGAAGTGCCTGCACTTCCTGTTGTTCAGGAGCTGCCAAGCTGGCAGAGATACGAATCAATGTGTTTGTGTCATGCTTTCCTTTGAAGGAAGGCTGGGGTGTTACCTAATTATTACTCAAGTAGACACTTATTTCTAAGAGTTTTTTTTTTTTTTTAATTTCTAATTTTTAAGCATGGTTGTTGGCACTATGATTAAGCTATTTATAGGAATCTTCTGAAGCACTTTCCTAAGTATAACATATATATGTTGTTGTTGTTATTAAGTGCTGTCGAGTTGATTCCAACGCAGTTTCCTGAGTATATACATATATATATATGTTGTTGTTGTTAAGTGCTGTTGATTTGATTCTGACCCATAGTGACCCTGTATAGGGTTTCCAAGGGGTGGCTGGTGAGCTTGAACTGCCAATCTTGCCATTCAAATGACTTTGCAGTCTGATGCATTAACCCCCAGCTCCATACCAGAACTCTTGATATATATATACATACATATCTTTCAAAACCAGCAAATGAAACTAATAGAGCTAGATGGTCCAGTGGTCCTTGCTCTTTTGGTAAGAATGTGGTACTTATGAAGGCATGACCAAGGATATGACCCTTCAAAGACCAGAAAAAACAATTTCATTGATGCCACATGGTATTCTGCTCAGCTGTCTCATGAGCTATCTCAAAACTTGAGCTATTTCGAGTGGAACTGCCGAGTCAACAGGTTTAAGCTCCCACCACCTCTGGCTCCCATTAGTCATGAGCTGTCATTGCTGCTGTCCTTAGATGTGAAGACTTCCTTCAGTGATTAACAGAGAGTTAAAAACATGCCTCATTGTTCAAGTCTGGCTATTTCTTGCAAGAAGGAGTCCTGGTGACACAGTGGTTAAAGTGCTCGACTGCTAATGGAAAGGTCTGGAGTTCGAATCTACCAGGCAGTCTGTGGGAGGCAGTTATGGTAGTCTGCTTCTATAGAGATGACAACATTGGAAACCCAGTGAAAGCAGTTCTACTCTGTCCAGTCAGGTCACTGGGATTCAGAGTTCAACTTGACAGCAATGGGCAGTCTTGCAAAGGCCAGACATCCACTCCCAAAGCTAATAATCCAGGTGAGCACAAAGAACCCATTGTCTGGTCCTGCCCGAGGGATGAAGTTCAAGGTGTCTGGAAGCCCTCCCTCATGATGCCAGTGTCAAACATGCTTCGTGCCCACAGTCAGTGCCTTCCTCTGGGCATGGTTCTCCCCACATTCACTGATGAAATCTGGGCCTTTCCAAACCACATTCCTCCACTTTCCATCCCACTCCAGAGCACACTCCATAACTGGACTCACCTATGAGTGGAGTACAAGAGTCTAACCAAGACTTTCTGGTGATTTCTTCAATACTTCAACAAATACATTTTGACTTGATTGAGAGAATTTAACTACAGTTTTTTCCCTCCACATTTTTCCCATCATGTTTACTATTATTGCTCCTTAGAACTCTTTTGCCTGAAACTGTCATAGAGTCAAACTAAATGTTATTACGACATCTAAAACATGACAAACATACTATTGAATTGTATATATTTAAGTTATAATACTCACTTTCAAACAATCTTAATACACAACTGTAGAGTTTCATTTCTTCTGAGGTGGAAATCAAGCTCCTACAGCACCATTGTGAGAGAGCTAGACGGGCAGCCTAGGCCAGCTCAAAGGAGGCCATAAACCATGGCTGTTCTTCCCCTTGTGACAGCTCCAGGTCTCTGCTTGGGTAGCAACTGAACACTGTAGAAACCACCCAGCTAATTGAGTTCATCTATTTATTTCACTAAAGTATCTTTAAGTTATTAAAAACATCATGATAGTTATCTGTTATATACTGAGAATGCATCTCTTAAAAAGTTAGGGCATTTTCCTATCCAATCGCAATGCCATTATTACAGCTAATAAAATTAGTACAGATTCTTTTTTTTAACCAGTGACTGTCAAATCAATTAGACTTATGGTGACCGCATTTGTGTCAGAGCAGAACCGTGCTCCACACAATTTTCAATCATGGATTTTTTGGAAGAAGATTATTAGGACTTTCTTCCAAAGTGTCCCTGGGTAGACTCAAACCTTCATCCTTTTGGATAGCCACCAAGCTCGTTAACTGTTGACACCACCCAGAAACTATAGTATCATATAGTAAGTAGTACTATGTGTGTGTATGTACATACGAGGATAAGGCAAAAATGATCTGTACTCTGGCTGTAGAATTTATTGTAATCAACTTTTAGAAAAGATAAATACATCATTTTTTGACATAATCTCCTTGCTTTTCAATATACTTTATCCATCTGTCAACAAGCTTTAGTATTTCTTTATTAAAAAAATGTTTTAGGCTGAGCTTTGAGTCAAGAATGTATTTCTGTCTTTACTTCTTCATCCCAGGTGAATCTTCATCCTTGAAGGACTGCTTTCAGGGGACCAAACAGGTGAATGTCCAATGGAGCAAGTTCAGGACTCTAAGAAGGAAGCGTTAACACCTCAAACCAAAGGTTTTACAGAGTGTCAACAGTGTGGGCAGAGGTGTGGGGACGTACATCATCATGCAAAATCACAGTGACTTTGTATAGCAGTCCTCTGAGTTTAATACGAAATTTATGCTTCAGCTCTTCAGTAAGCATCTAGTGAGATGCTTATTTACAATCACTATTGATTGTTGGATGTTTTTCCTGATAGTGTTCCAATACTGGCCCTTGAGAATCCCAGAAAACTGTAAGCATCAATTTTCCAGCTGATGGTTGACTTTTGAACTTTTTCTTGGTTGGCAATTGAGGATGTTTTCATTCCATACTCTGCCGTTTACTCTCAGGCTCTTAGTTGTGAATCCATGTCTCTTCACCAGTAAAGATTTTTTTAAAGAAACTTTTGCCTGCCTTCAACTGTTGTTGTTGTTTAGTGCCACTGAGTTGATTCCGACTCATAGTGACCCTGTATAGGGTTTCTGGGGTTGTAAATCTGTACAGATGGCTAAGCTTCGTCTCTCATACTTTGGACATAATGTTAGGAGGGAACAGTCGCTAGAGAAGGATGTCATGCTGGGTAAGATGGAGGGTCAGAGAAAAAGAGGAAGACCCCCAATGAGATGGATCGGCCAGGTGGCAGCATTGATGGACTCAGGTGTGGCAGTGGTGGTGAGGTTGGCCCAGGATCGGACATTGTTTCATTCTGCTGTGCATGGGGTCACTATGAGTCGGTTCCGACTCAATGGCACCTGACAACAACAACACCAACTCTGTACAGAAGCAGAATGCCTCATCTTTCTCCCACGGAATCACTGGCTGTGAGAACTCCTTAACTCTATGTGTAACAGAACGGGAATTTTTCAGTTCTGTACCAACCAATAGTATGAACCTGGTGTTGCAGCCAGTTTACTATCTATCTCATTGAGGATTTTCTTTGATTGCTGGCCCACTACTTTACCAAGTCTGATACACTTCTCCAGGGACTGGTTCTTCCTGATACCACATCCTAAGTACAGAAGATAAACTCTCACCATACCTGCCGTTAGGAAACCCACATAAAAAGATTGTTGGCTGTGTGAAATGGAACTATGGCTCAAGGAAAGGCAGAAGGGAATCTCAGGGGACACTCAAACGTTGTTGTTAAGTGCCGTGGATTCAGTTCCGACCCATAGTGACTGTGTTTCCAAGGAGCAGCTCGTGAGCTTGAACTGCTGACTTTGCAGTTCAAACGGCTTTGCGGTTGGGCGCATCAACCCACAGCGTCACACCAGGACTGGGCACCTAACCAGTGAGAAGCAACTAGTGACCCAGAGACTCGTGAACTGAAATCACAGGAATTCTACCATAGAACCGCTACATGTACAGTCGTATCCAAGTGAAAGTCAGGGGTTTGTTTTGCTTTGCTTTTGAGGTTGTAGTTCAGTAAATCCAGATTAAAAAGTCCGCTATGGAAGACAGATGCCTGTTTTCATAAAATTGACAAGACAGTTTTCTCGGTCCAATTGCCTTATGCAATTGAGAATTGTCTAGATATTTAATCAAACCAATGAGGTGATGATACCTTACTCAATCAACTACCTACCTCCTACCTTTGTGTGTGTTAAAAGCCTCTAATGGGTGAGCTGTAGGGTAAACACTGGACTGCAAATCACAAGATCTGCGATTGAAAACCACCACCTACTCCTTGAAAACCCTGTACAGGGTCAATATGAGTTAGAACCGACTAGACGGCACTTAACAACCACAACAATGGGTAGGGTGCCATGAGTTGAAAGGTCCATATTTTTCATATTTAGCTATGAGTTTGCTTAGCAAATAACTGCTTGTCTAGTTCAATGTACTTCAGGTTTTCCTACATATAGAAATGACTCACCTTTGTCATTGTTGTTGTTGTTGCTAAGTGCTGTTGAGTTGGTTCTGACTCATAGCAACCCTGTATAGAGTTTTTGTGGAGCAACTGGTGAACTTGAACAGCCAACCTTGCAGTTCAAACCAACCTTGCAGTCCAGTGTATTAACCCGCAGTGCTACACCAGGACCAGGAAAGATAGATAAATTTAGGATAAAATGTGAGTTATCACAGGGTTGCCTAAAAACTGCTTGTGTTAAAAAAAAGCATAGAGGAAGCGAATGTTTGAGTACTGAGTAGAATGAAAAGGCCACCTGTCAGTGTGTTGTCCGGTGGAGCTTCAATGTTGCTGTGACGCTGGAGGCTGTGTAACTGGTATTGCAAACACCAGTCCAGTCACCAGTGGTAGACAGGTCTAAGCAGAACTTCCAGACGAACTAAGACAGATGAAGAATTAAGGCCTCGTGAAAATTATCCAATGAAAACTTTATAGACTGTAGTTGAGCTCACTTGCTTTGTACATCATCAAGAGGGATCAATGACTAGAGATAGACATCATGTTTCATGAAGTGGAGGGCCAATGGGGTCTAAGGAGAGACCTAAGTGAAGTAGATTGGCACGGTAGCTGTAACAGGGAACTGGAACATGCTGGTGATTGTTAAGATAATGCTTTTGTTAGGTACTGTCAAGTCAATTCTGACTCATAGCAACCTTATGCCCAACATAACAAAACTTTGCCCAGTCATGCACCATCCTCACAACCATTCCTCTTGAGCCCATTGCTGCTGCCACTGTGGCAGTGCATCATGTTGGTGTGTGTGTGGGGGTCTTCCTCTTTTTCACCGACCCTCTACTTTACCAAGCATAATGTCCTTCTCCAGGAATTGGTCCCTCTTGATAATATGTCTCAAGTATGAGAGATGAAGTCTGGCCCTTCCGGTTACTAAGGAACATTCTGGCTGTACTTCTTACATCACAGATTTGTTTGTTCTTCTGGCAGTCCATATTCTGGTACTTTCAATATTCTTCTCTAACACCATACCCCAAATGCATTAATTCTTCTATGGTCTTCCTTATTCATTGTCCAACTTTCATATGCATCTGAGGTTATTGAAAATACCTGGGCTTGAGTCAGGCACACCTTAGTCCTCACACTGACATCTTTGCTCTTGAACACTTTTAAGAGGTCTTGTGCAACAGATTTGCCTAATGCGATGCATTCTTTGATTTCTTCACTGCTGCTTCCGTGAGTGTTGATAGTGGATCCAAGCAAAATGAAGGCTTTGACAAGTTCAATCTTTTCTTCATTTAGCATGAATTTCTTTATTTATTGGTCCAGTGGTGAGAATTTTTGTTTTCTTTACATTGAGGTGCCACTGATACTGAAGGCTGTGGTCTGGGATCTTCATGATATGTATTTTAAGTAACTATTTTAAAGATAATGCAGGAAGGGACAAATGTTTTCTTTTGTTGTATGTAAGATCCCCATGAGTCGGAGTTGACCTGATGGCAGCTGTCTATCTAAAGAGAATAGCTGGAAATGCTGTACACTGCCTGCACTAAAAAAAGAAAAAAAATCTGTATTGCAGATACATACATTACCTCAGTAACCCCCACAGCACCCTTGGAAGGAGTGGGACCAGCCCATTTGGAAAATGAGAAAGCAACTTGCATAAGATCATCAAGCGAGCATGTAACAGAGCCAAGAGGCTGAGACCGTCTTTCTCCTCAGAGCATTCTCTACCCAGTGCTAGCTGTCAACTTCTTAAGTTATATACAGTGATGGTGATGGTGGTGTGCTATTGAGTCAGTTCCAACTCATAGCAATCCATCTAGGGTTCCAAGGCTATAAATCTTAATGGGAGAAGAAAGCTTCATCTTTCTCCTGCTCAGTGTCTTACTAGATTCAAACTGCTGACCTTACAGTTAGCAGCCCAACGTGTAAGGACTACACTATCAGGGCTCCTTAAGTTGTATACAGTTAAGCAATATTATTGTTTATATTTAGACTATGCATCAATTCAACAGCTGTTCTCATTTGTTTCTGATGTGTGATACTACAGAAGACCACAGACAGATTTAGAAACCTCTTCAGAATGATTCATATTTGGAGAAAAGTTCAGTAACAAGATATCTGTACCATGCAGCCATAGGAACTGCAATCACACTCTGGTCCTTTGAAAAGAGGGTGTCCAACCAATTCATCTGGTTTAACTTCCTACAGAGAAGTTGCCTTCTAACTCCAGATCTACTGAATCTGAGTCTACATTTCAACAACATCCCAGGTAACCCTCAGGCAATTCTTAGGTATTTGTTGTTGTTGTTGTTATGTGCTGTAGAGTCAATTCCAACTCATAGTGACCCTGTACAGGGTTTCCGAGGCTGTAAATCTTTATGGGAGCAGAAAGCCTTATCTTTCTCCTGCGGAGCAGTTGGTGGTTTCGAACTGCTGACTGTAAGATTAGCAGCCCAATTCGTAACCACTACATGTAGTTAAAATGTGGATTCTGACGCAGTAGATTTGGGGTGGAAAGGCAAATTCTCAGCAAGGGGTCAAACCAGGGTTGAGCCAGTTCCAAGCTCTGTCTTCAAAGTTCTCTGTGGCTGAATAGACCCAAATTCCTGCTTTGTCTTTAAAAAAATGGGTTGGTTATTCCCGTGTATGGTTATTCCCCCCTCTCTTCTATTTTTGCTGTCTGGTCCGCACAGCTGTGACCTTTTGCAGCAGCTGGATATAAATATAAAGTGGGAACTGAGGCCCATTAGGAGTGGAAGAACAGCTGATGGGACTCAGCACAGCCCAGAGCTCTCTCTACAGGGCCTGCGACAAGTCCAGGCATGCTGCTTTCAGTCTGACAGACTCCTCGTTGGCTTTATGCTGAGCAAGCGTTCATGATTTATGGGTTGGCATGGGGAGCGGCACTTCTAGCCATGAGAATTTCCATCTCTGTAATCCATGTGGTAATTAAAACCAGACTTTTGATGGTGCTTCATCTTGGGCAGAATTTGAGGTGTGGTATTATATTAGATGGCCATTTCTTGCCTACATTTGAAGGTGCATATTATATGTGAGTAGAATGTTTAAAAATATTTATGGTTCAAAGTCTGTTTGGCGTCAACTTTACCAATTTATGGATGTATCACTTCATGAAGATTAAGTGCTCTTGTTGGGAAGGGATTTGTCTCAAGTCAAGACAAGAGGTTATAACAACATTTATGATTCCTTTTGCAAATCCTAGCAAGGTTTTGGTTTCTGTTTGTTTTTTGGTCTTCTTGTCAGTCATTTTTAAACCTTCAGATGGGGAAAAATTACTATTATATAATAAATACCAGTATGATTGACGGAGCAGCCAAAATTGTTGACAGATACCTAATAGTTTCTACCAGGGGAATGGAAATCATGTACATGCATCAAGTAGAAAATCTTCCATCTATATTCAGCTAACTGTTTACTGTAGCTAACATCTATAAAGTGCCCACCAAATGCCTGGCACTATGCCAGTGTGAACAATGGGAGGTGGGTAGCTGTGACCTCATGCCTCCCAGAGTGTCCAGCCATATCCTCAGTTCAATTAATCCCAGACTATCTGTTTAA
>NW_006408562.1:15995067-15996449 GCF_000296735.1 Chrysochloris asiatica | reverse complement strand
AAATAAAGATCTCCAATAACTAAAAGGTTGTTTTAAAAATGATTGTTCTCTGTTTTGGCTTTCTAGATCCAGATGTCCTGTGACTAAAGCTTTTGAACTCCTGTTTTTTCCATCTGTTCCTCAGTTTTTTCATCTGTAAAATGGGACTGTTGACAGTACCTACATCATAAGGTTGTTTTGAGGATTAAATTAGTTAGTACCTTCTAATGCTCAAACAGTGGTGGGGGTGGTGTGCTGTGGAGTCAGTTTTGACCCATAGCGATCCTGCGTAGGGTTTCTGAGGCTGTAAATCTGTACAAGAGCAGAAAGCCTCATCTTTCTCCCGCAGAATAGCTGGTAGTTTCGAACTGCTGACCTTGAGATTAGAAGCCCGACTTGTAATCACTATGCTACCAGAACAGTACCAGGTAAAAAAATAAATACTTGATTAAAAAACAAAACAAAACAAAACTACTGTCATCAATTTGATTCAGATTCAGATCAACCCTGTATATGGTTCCAAAGCTCTAAATCTTTATAGGAGCAGAGAGCCTCATTTTCCTTCCATGCATCTGAACTGCAAACCTTGTGGCTAATAGTCCAGTGCTTATCCTGCAGCACCATTGGGGCCCTTAAGTACTCAATACCAAGCCCAAACCACTGTCATCCAGTAGATTCCAGTTCATAGTGACCCTATGTAGGGTTTCCAAAGCTGTAAATCTTTACAGGAGCAGAACACCTCCTCTTTCTCTTACGGAGTGGCTGGTGGATTCGAACTGCTGAACTTGTTAGCAGCCCAATGGATAACACATCTCTCTAGTAGGGATCCTGTAAGTTCTCAATATGTGACAGAAATTATTCTCGTCCTCTATTCAGTGATTGCATGAATTTACTTCTTTGGGTTGCTGGGAGGATTCTCACATTTTCTAGAGAAAAGTATATTTACCCCATTCCTACCACACTCCAGCTAAACCTGCTCTGATTGCATGACTTCCTTCTGTAAGCCAGTCCTTCCACGTGCTGTGCTCCTGACCACCCCAGAGCTTTTGCCTTTTCTAGTCTGAGAATGTTTTTCCCTCACCACTTCTCCCAGTTAACTCCTGATCCTTTTTAGATCTCAGTTCCAGCTAACCTCTGTAGAGTTGGCTCTCTGACCTTCCTGAACAGGTTAAATTCTGTGTACCACTTGTCCATGTACTTTCATTTAGCACAGGTATACTGTTTTGCGTTTAATTGTGTGATGATTTAATTAATGTCTACCTCTTCCCTCTGAAACTTGCTCTCCAGCCTAGAGAAGCTAAAGCAAATGGAAGAACTGAAGAGGTCCAAGAGCTGAACAGAAAATTTCAAAGATCAGCTCGAGAAGATAAAACCTAATACTATAATAAAATATGCAAAGATTT
>NW_006408562.1:15991107-15993381 GCF_000296735.1 Chrysochloris asiatica | reverse complement strand
CTGACAACAACAACAACTTCCCCCACACTGTAAGCTGCATGAGAACCAGGGTGGTATCAATTTTTGTTTAGTCCTGGTATCCCTGGCTTCTCAGTGCCTGGAATGCATAGTTGTTAGTTGTCGCTGAGAGAGTTCTGACTCACAGAGACCTTATGTTTAACAAACAAAATGTTCCCTGGGTCTAGCTCACCATCCTTGGTATGTTTGGGCCCATTGTTGCCGCTTTGTGTCAAACATACCAAGGGTCTGGCCTTCTTAGGCACTATTTTTAATAAGTATTTGTTAGGATAATAGAAAGTTACAATGAATTGATTCATATATTATTTATATTTAATTACAAAAGTAATACATTGTTTTTGTAATGCATACAAAAATTGTAGAAATGTATGTTGTAGTTTTGCTATTAAGTGCCATTGAGTCGGTTCTGACTCATAGCATCTCTCTCTGTTTAGGTCAAGAAGCAGCTGGTGAGTTTGAATTGCTGACCTTGTGGTTCAAACCAACCTTGTGGTCTAGTACTTTATCCCACAGCATCACTCACCAGGACTCCAGTAATATATGAGGGGGGCTTTAAAAATTCATGGAAAAAATGGAGTTAATTGAACATTTGGAAGCCTTCTTGTATAAAGTTAGAAATGAAACTACCCTCCCACCGATAATCCCTACTCCCAGACGTATTTATTACTGACACACTATTGATACAATCTTCCCTTGTATCCTTCCAGACTTCTTCCCTCTATTTCTGACAGACACACACACACAGACTACCAGTTGCTATATAGTCAACTCCAACTAATAGTAATCCTATGCCACTTTTATTTGGAGTAGGACTGCTCTCCATAGATTCTCCAGTAAGTCCTGCTATGGTGCTGTAGGATGAGCACTGGAATGCTGCTGACTGCAAAGTTAGCGAATCAGACTTCTCAGTGTACCTTGGAAAACTTATTATACAATTATACAGGGTCAGTATGAGTCAGAACCAGCGTGATGGCATGTAACAGAAGACTGCCAGACCTTTCTTCTGAGGTGACTCTGGGTAGACTCAGACCTCTAACTTTTCATTCAGCAGCTAAGTGTGTTAACTGTTTGCATTCCACAGGAATTTTAAGAACATAAACCAAAAAATCTGAACCCATGCCATCAAGTCAATTCTGATGCATACTAACTCTGCATATGCATACTAACCCTGGCCCCAGAGGATTTCCAAGACTGTAAATCTTTAGAGAAACCAGCTACTGTATCTGTCTATCATGGAGTGGCTGGTGGGTTTGAACTGTCAACTTTTCCATTAGCAGCTGAGTGTTTCACCAGTACTCATCCATGCACACATATACATATGCACATAACAATTTCTTATAGAATCATATGCTATATAAGGTGCTTCATAAAAATGTGTGGGAAAAAAAATCCATTTTTACCTGAACTTTTTGAAATACTCTTATATATACTTTTGCTTTATTGAACACTATAGGAGAGCTATCTTTCTAAGTTTGTACATACTATGAATGCCAATGATAATGTACTATTTCAGACAGCTCTATAAAGAAATGCAATGGATATTCCTTCCAAATTAATCAGTAAAAATGATCAAGACATTTCCCACATTTCCTTCATCATCTCAAAATAATTGCTATTGTCAGGTACCCGTGAGTCCATTTCAACTCCTAGTGACCATTTTCTTAGACAATAGAATGAAACACTGCTTGTTCCTATAGCATCCTCACAACCATCGTTGTGTTTGAGCCTATCCTTGTAGCCACTTTGTCAGTCCATCTCCTTAAGGGTCTTTCTTTTGTTGTTGACCCTCTACCATACATGGTATCCTTTGCCAGGAACTGGCCTCTCAAAGTACATTAGATATAGTCTCAACATCCTTGTTTCTAAGGAACGTTATGGCTGTACTTCTTCTAAGACAGATTTGTTTGTTCTTCTGGCCATACATGGTGCAGTCAATATTCTTCACCAACTCCATTCATCAAGGACATCAATTCTTCAGTCTTCCTTATTCACTGTCCAGCTTTCGCATGTACTGGAGGTGAGTGAAAACATCATGACTTGAGTTAGGCACACCTCAGCCTGACCTAAAAGTGATTTTTAGCACTTTAAAGGAGGGTTGGAGAAACTTTTTTTTCTGACAAAATCGATAACATTATATGCAGGTCATTAAAAATTAACCTGCTCAAAGAAAACTACAAAACACTAATATAAGAAACCAAAAGAGACTTACAAAAATGGAAGAATGTACCATACTCCTGGATAGGAAGACTTAACATT
>NW_006408562.1:15979222-15988117 GCF_000296735.1 Chrysochloris asiatica | reverse complement strand
TGGAGGGGATTGTAACCATGGCAATGAAGCGATATATGATAGAATGAATGTAAAACTAATGTTCTCCATGTAAACTATCATATAATTCACAATAAACATTAAAAAAAAAAAATTAACCGGCTATCCCCATCCAGAATCTTCTGAGGTGGGAAATTTCCACTTGAAAGGACAAGCAGACCAGCCTGGAGTGGCTAGAACAAAAGATACTTCTTGAAAGAAAGATCAGCAGGAAAAATAAAAAACAATAATGGCATTTTGATTGACTACTACAAAAACAAGCAAGTCCTTCACCTTGTAGCCATCAATGCAAGTGGTCATGTCCCCTTAACCCCCTTCCAAGACTGAGACTCAAGGGGAATACACGAGCAGGCATGTGGTTTTGCTCGTGACCACGTTGGTCTACCAATAAAGGGAACTGGGGGGAAACAGCAATGAATTTGTTAGCTAAGTCTGACCATGTTCAATAGACTCCTGTCAACCTGGGTCGAGACCTGGCTGGCCAGCAGTATGGTGAGACCTGGGGACTCCTGGGTCCATGGACAGGGACATGGCCACAGAGGACTAGAATGGAGAGTGAAGTGTCCAGTTGGTATGAAGTGAGGGGAGATGTACAAGAACACCCATACTTGCAGATAGTACCCACTTGACCTGGCTTTAATGGCTGGATGATCATAACTCAACTAGAGTAAGAAAGAAGAAGGAAAAAAGAGTACTTTGCTACAATTTGATGTACTTGACCTATACTTATGGATGTAGTAGCTCAAAAGAGGGACTGAATCTTTACAGCGAGGTCATTCCCACCCTCAACATTCCCCCGGTAAACAGGGTTAACAGGGATGGGCAACTTAGACATTGGCTACCCAAAATGGGGGTCTACAAGGCATGAAGTGACTGACTTACAAGCTTTCAAGAGGGATCCTAGTTCCAGAGGGTGCAGGGGAAGGTAGAACCCCACTGAGTTGTTTCCAACTTGTCTGGACGGGGCTGGTGAAAGGAGATGGGGATAAGACTCTTGTGGTTCAACAGTGAATAATTGCTATCAGGACTGATTGCGAATGTTGCAAGGGTAAAAGACATTTTGTAACAAAAGGAGGGGAGTAGTTGATCTTGCAGTCAAGGAGTGGAGGACCCTGAAACGATCAAGGGAGAAGAGTGGAGTGTGGGACCCTACCCAGAGAAGCAATGATGCCAGAAATGGAGGCAAAGACGATGAAGTGGAGAGATGGAGTGGCTGGGGACTCTGGATTCAGGGAGGGAGAGGGGCTGTGTGCTGACTGCCTGGGGATAGGCTTGCAGGGTGTACCCTTTGGTTGTTTGATGATGCATGGAGGGGATTGTAATCATTGCAATGAAACGAAATACAATAGGATGAATGTAAAGCTGGTGTTCTCCCATGTAAACTATTACTCAATTCACAATAAAAATGTGAAAAACCCCCCACAAATTAACCTGCTATATTTGGTCAAGCATTTAATGAACTCACCACTAATCATGATTTTGTGATGAATTTCTCTTGTTTTTCGTCATCTATAAGGTACCCTGGTAGTATAGTGGGTTACCAGTTGGGAGAAAGATGAGGTTTTCTGCTCTGGTAAAGATTTATCGCCTGGGTAAAGATACACAGGATTGCTATGAATTGGGCCTGACGCCAAGACACAGTCATCATCACAAACATGGCCCTGAATCCTTTGAACACCATTGTGGCCTCATGCTCTGACAGTCTTCCCTCATTTCCACAATTTGTCTTTGTTTAAGACTTTAATAAACAAGTCTATAAATATATATTTGGAGTCATGGTGTGGTACTGTGGGTTAATGCGCCAGACTACAATGCTGTTTGAACTGCAAGACTGGCGCTTCAAGCTCATCAGCTGCTCCACGGAAACCCTATACAGGGTAGCTATATGTCAGAACCGACTCGATGGTACTTAACAACAGTGACAATGTGATGGCTGGAGTCCTGGTGTCGTGCTGCAGGATAATGGGCTGGACCACAAGGTCAGTTTGAACAGCAAGGTCAGTGGTTCAAACTCACCAGCTGCTCCTCGGCAACCCTACACAGGGTCACTCTAAGTCTGGTCTTAGCTTGGAAGCTTCACTGAAACATATCCACCATGGGTAACTCTTCTAGTATTTGAAACATCAAAGTGGATGTCAGAAGAGATTCTGAAATTTGCTCTTGAATGTAGATGAGTTAAAGCAATTGGAATAAGTAAGGAAGTAAAAGAGCTGCACAGAAAATATCAAAGGGCAGCTTGAGAAGACAAAATACTATAATGAAATGTACAGAGTCCTAGCTAGAGTTAGAAAACCAAAGGGAAGAACGTGCTCAGTATTTCTTGAGCTAATAGAACAGAAAAAACACTCAAGCCTTGACTTATATTATTGAAACAATAAAATATTGAATGATGCAAGATGCATCAAAAGAAGATGGAAGGAATACAGAGATCTTGTACCAAAAGAATTGCTAGGCATTCATCCAATTTAGGAGGTGGCATATGATCAAGAACCAATGGTATTGAAGGAAGAAGATCTATCTAAACTGAAGGCATTAGCTAAAAACTGGTCTCTGGAATTTGACTGAATATCAATTTAAATGTTTCAGCAGACTGATGTAGTTTTGCCCCTGGAATCCTTCAACATTACAAATCGAGGTTCACATTTTTTCTTAAGTTCTTTCAGCTTGAGAAATCCGGAGTATATTCTTCCCTTTCGTTTTCTACATCCTCGTCTAACCTTTCATTTGAAGAGTTGACTTTTCTTCTCAGTCCAGCACTAAATCATGTTAAGCTCCTCATCTTTTGCCCCTTTTGCTTGAGCTACTCTACTTTCAAGAGCAAGTGTCAGAGTCTCTTTTGACATCCATTTTTTGTCCCTTTCTTTCTTTTTAATGATCTTTTGCTTTTTTCTTACATGATGTCCTTAGTGTCATTCCACAACTCCTCTGGTCTTTGGTCATTAGGGTTCTGTGTATCAAATCTGTTCTTGAGATGGTCTCCAAGTTCAGGTGGGCTATACTAAAGGCCATATGTTGGCTCTCATAAACTTCTTCTTATTGCCTTCAGCTTCAGTTGATCTTGCACATGAGCAGTTGATGGTCTGTTCCACAGTTGGCCCGATCTTATTCTGACTGATGATATTGAACTTCTCCATTAAATGTTTCCACTGATGGAGTCAATTTGATCCCTGTATGTCCAGCTGGCAAGACCCACATATATATAGTCACGATTTATATTGTTGGAAAAAAGTATTGGCAAAGAAGAAATCAGTCTCACAAAATTGTATCATGTGACCTTCTGCATGGTTTGATGACTAAGGCCAACTTTTCAACTAACAATAACTCTTTGTTTCTAACTTTCACATTTCACCAGTAAGTATCAGTGCATCTTGATTATATGTTTGATTAATTTCAGACCGTAGAAGTTGGTAAAAATCTTCAACTTTCTCATCTTTGGCAGTAGTGTTTGGTGTGTAAATATAAATAATAGTCACGTTAACTTGTTTTCTTTATTGGAATATGGATCCTATCCTGTGACTGACAGAGTGTACTTTAGGATAGATCCTGAAATGCTCTTTTAAATGATGAATGTGATTCCTTTCCTCTTCTACTGTTATTCTCAGCATAGTAGAGCATATGAAGGTCTGATTCAAATGGCCAATACCAGTCCATTTTAGCTCACTAACACCTTGCATATTCGTCTTCAAGATCTCAAATTTGCCATCTATTGTTCCATACATTTCTTCAATTTTTATTGCATAGATTTGTTTCTGTAATAGTAGAGGGTCTTTGCATATTGTCAGATCTTATAGAAACTTTATTCTTCGGTATGTGTTTGCTGCACCTTCCTTTTTTTCACATACTACTTTATTTGGGAGGTCCCTTTGATATGAACGGCTTAAGTTCATTCATGCCCTTTGACATCAAATATTATACTGCAAGAATAGCCTAAGATTAATGGTCCATGTTTCTATTAATGAACATTCGGGAGGTTTCTCTCTTTTTTGCTATTTTAATCAATATGACTATAACATTATTGAAAATGCCTTTTTTGGGGAGTGCAAATGTGAAAGAATTATACTAGGGAGGAAACAGTTGGGATGTAGGGTATTTGCATCTTCAGTTTTACTGTTGTTTTTGGTAAGTACCATTGAGTCAGTTCTGACTCATAACGACCCTGTATAGTGACTGGTGAGTGCTTATCCCACAGCACCACACCAGGACCCCTCAGTTTTACCAAATACTGCCAAAGTGAGTTTATACTTGTTTTCTTTTTCCTTTTTTTACAGTTGCATAGTATTCCATTAAGATAATGTACAATAATTTAACTAATTTCCTACCACATTTCCTGGGTTTTATTTGTGAGGTTAAAACAATATTAATATCCAATCTTTCACATTGAGTACTTGAGAGCTTGGAAGGCCCTCTGGGTATAGTTCATCTTCTCTCATAACTCTTGTGAGAGTCAGACCAACAATTATCATTGGTGTTATTTATTTATTCAGTGGTCGATGAGACCACAGCAGAGGATGTATGAGATTAAGGTTCTCATGCCCGGTGAAGCACCCAGGCCTCTGGTTTACAGCTTGTTCCGCCTCTGTAGCTTCTCTGCCTTGCTCTACAACCAAAGAGCTGGTTAAATGGAGAACTATAACTGTAGTATGGGAAACAATGTCACAACAGAAAACCACAACAAAGAATCAGGAGGAAAGCTGCCTTCTTTGTTTGCAACTGTGAAAACCCAGGGTATCGGCCCCACAGACTGCTATGAGGAGACATTGTCCTGGAAAAGGAGGAAACAGATGGCAACTTAATAGGAACTTGATAGCATTGTTTGGGTTGAGCTGTGGGTATCCTCTGGGGGACTGGGAGAGAAACTTCCAGCTAAGAGCCACAGCAGCTTGGAGAAGGAGCTTGCTGTGACCACTTCCTCTCTCTCCACCTCTGCCCTGTAGGATGGAATTGGAATGCCTGGACCTCCATTGTTTGCTTGTTGCTATTAGTACCAAAGCTTCTCTGAGAAGCCCAGAGCTTCGACTTAAGGCAAAGGTCCTTTGGGGAGTGGATGTGTGTGAGTATGTGTGCAAATGATGTGCCTGTGGGCGTATGTGTTTGTGAGTGTGTGTGGAAAGCTGAGTCAGCCTTGGGATTGGGGCAGGAATGCCTACGATGGGAGAAGTGTGCATTAACTAGAGATGCCTAGAGCAGGGGTATGAGCAATGTGCTGATGCGATTCATCCCCACTCCGTTTATCTTCCTCTTATAATATGTGTTGGCTGTATGCCCTGACCCGAATGGCTCATCTTTGAATAGCTACAGCTGCTGTGCACCGGTCCCCTAGGACCAGTGAGGGAAGCACAATCTAAAAGCCAGAAATCCTGGCTCTGTCACTCACTGGAGGTATGAATTTGAGGAAATTCTTTAACCTCCCTGGGACGCTAACTGGAAGAATGAAGACGCATTCATTCACCATAGATCCATTTAGTATCTACTCTGCAGCTACGAAATGATAGACTGCCATCAGGGTATAAAAACAAATCAGTATACAGTCACTATTTGAGTCCCTACGTTGCACAAAATGACTGCCAAGTGAAAAGTTGAAGGTTTGAGTCCATCCAGATGTGTTCGGAAGAACGGTCGGAGATCTAGTTCCTCAAAATAAACCATTGAAATTCCTATAGAGCCGAGTTCTACTCTGCTATGCATGGAGTCGCCAAAAAATAAGTGCTCGGTATGCCTGAGATTCTATAATGCCTTGTTGTTGGTAAGTGCCATTGAGTCAGTTCCAATTCATAGCCACCCTGTAGAGGGTAGAGGAGCAGCTGATGAATGTTTACCACTGACCTTGCAATTCATACCAACTTTGCAGTGCAGTGCTTACCCCACAGAGCCACACCAGGACATCCATGCACTTCAAACTGACCTTGTAGCACAGGGCTTATCCTCAGGCGCTACACCAGGAATCTACAATACCTAGCCCTTGGCTAGCAATTGAATATCTGTCAAAGAATCAGAGTTAAGGTTATTTGGGAACTTAAGAAAACAGGCTTGAATGGCTTTGAGCTGTGCTTGGTGACTACTGTTTCTTCTGAGTTTGTTTAATTGAGAAGATAAGGTAAAATGAATCACAGGGTAATTGTGAACACTGAGTGTCATTGTCTGCCCAGGCAACAGGCTGTCCCCAATCCTTCTGACCTGAGGGATAGCACTCACACAGGTTAGAAGGTACTCCACTCTCCATTTTTCCCTGGTTTGCACTTAAACCTTGCTTGTTCCTTACACAGTGTCCTCCCAGAATTCCACTCTCTTCATTCTTCTGTCCTCATTGTTTATTCTTTTATGGTAATTACATCCATCCCAAAGGTTATCTAATTACCAGTTGTTCACCAACTTACAAGCATGTTAGCAAAATATTGTTACTAGGGATCCAGTTCATACATGGATGGGTTTCTTCCAAACAAAATATGTCTCTGTGATCAGTGCCGCAGACAAGTTCTCTCAATAACACGTTTGTCTTAATCTCCCTAGAGGGCCTTCAGAAATGGTCTGATCAAAACAGTGGCTTCCTAGGGAATCTGCTGAGCTAATTAAATTCAAGGCAGAGAGGTCAGTTCAGAAGATTGTTTTTGGGGATTGCAAAGGAATAATCTTGATAGATCACATGGAAGGACACAGAACCATCCTGTTGTTGCTGTTAGGTGCTATTGAGTTAGTTCTGACTCATAGTGTCCCAGTGCATAACAGAGCAAAACACTTACCAGTCCTGTGCCATTTCCACAATTGTTGTTAAGCTTGAGCCCATTGCAACTGCCACTCTATCAATCCATCTTCTTGGGCATCTTCCTCTTTTTTTTTTGCTGACCCTCCACTTTACCAAGTATGAAGTCCTTCTCCAGGGTCTGGTCCCTGCTGATATCATCCCCAAAGTATGAGATGGGGGTCTCACCATCCTGGCTTCTAAGGAGAATGCCGACTGTGCTTCTTCTAACACAGATCTGTTTATTTTTCTAGCAGTCCATGGTAATTTTAATAGTCTTCTCCAACACCATAACTCAAATGCATGAATTCTTCTATGGCCTTTCTTATTTATTGTCCAACTTTCACATGCATATGGGGCCTTGGAGAATACCATGACTTGGTTCGTGTGTACGTTAGTCCTCAAAGTAACGTATTTGTTCTTGGACACTTTCAAGAGGTCTTGTGTAGCAGATTTGCCTAATACAATATGTTGTTTGATTTCTTGATTGCTGCTTCCATGAATATTGATAATGGATCAAAGCAAAATGGAGTCATTGACAACTTCAATCTTTTCTCCATTTTTCATGATGTTATTTACTAATTCACAGGTGTGAGGATTTCTGTTTTCATTAAATTGAGGTGCAATCCATTCTGAAGGTTGTAGTCTTTGATTTTCAACAGTAAGTAAGTCCTTTTCACATCGAAGAAAAAAGACTGTCTCATCTGCTTAAAACAGATAGTTAATGATTCTTCCTCCAATCCTAATGCCACATTCTTCATATAATTCAGTTTCTGGGATTATTTGTTCAACATACAGATTGACTAAATATGGTGACATAATGTAGCCCTGATCACACCTGATTTGAAACCATTCATGATCCCTTTGTTCTTTTCTACCAACTGCCTCTTGTTCCATGTATAGCTTCCTCATGAGCACAAATAAATGTTCTGGGATACCCATTATTCACAAAGTTGTCCATAACTTGGCATGATCCACATAGTTGAAAGCCTTTGCATAGTCAACAAAGCACAGGTAAACATCTTTCTGGTATTCTCTGCATTCAGTCAACATCCATCTGACATCAGCAATGATATCCCTCCCTTTTCTGAATCCAGCTAGAACCTCTGGCAGTTCCCTGCTGAGGTACCATTGAAACCATTTCTAAATTAGCTTCAGCAGTATTTTAGCTGCATGTGATATTAATGATGCAGTTCTAAGATTTTCACATTCCATTGGGTCACCTCTCTTTGTAATGTGCACAAATATGGATCTCTTCCAATCAGTTGGCCAGGTAGCTGTCTTCCAAATTTCTTGGCATAGTAGAGTAACTGCTTCCAGTGCTGCCTCAGTCTGTTGAAAGATTTCAATTAGTATTCCATCAATTCCAGAAGCCTTGTTTTTTTTTTTTTACCAATGCCTTCAGTGCTCCTTGGACTTCTTCTTTCAGTATAACTGACTCATGATCATATGCTATGTCTTGAAATGGTTGATTATAGACCATTTCTTTTTGGAACAGTGACTCTGTGTATTCCTTCTATGTTATTTTGGTGCATCCTGCATCCTTCAATATTGCAAGGTGAGGCTTTAAATTTTTCTTCAGTTCTTTCAGCTTGAGAAATGCTGAGTGTGTTCTTTTTTGGTTTTCGAACTCTAGGTCTTTGTACATTCCACCATAATATTTAGTTTTGTCTTCTTGAGCTATACTTTGAAATTCTCTATTCAGTTCTTTTACTTCATTATTTCTTCCATTTGCTTTATAGCATCTCTACGCTGAGGGACAAGTTTCAAAAAGACATCTATTTTGGCTTTTTCCTTCTTTCTTGCTTTCTTAGTGACCTGTTGCTTTCTTCCTGTATGATGTACTTGATGTCATCCCACAACTCTTGTGTTAAGAGTCTAATGCATCAGATCTGTTTTTTAGATGGTTTCTAAGTTCAAGGTCATATTTTGACTCTTGTGGACTTGTTCTTATTTTCTTCACTTTCATACTGCATTTGCATGTGAACAATTGATGCTATGTTCCACAGTCTCTACTTTGTCTTGTTTTGGCAGATGATATTGAGCTTTTCCACTGTCTCTTTCCACATATGTTGCCAATTTGATATCTGTGTATTCTCTCTGGTGAGGTCCATGTGTGTGTTGTTGTTGTTGTTGTTGTT
>NW_006408562.1:15975623-15977912 GCF_000296735.1 Chrysochloris asiatica | reverse complement strand
ATGTTTCTGCTCAATCTTCCAAGGTAACAAGAGCTGTTCTATGAGAATTGTGTTGGGGGGAACCTTATTTCATCAACCCTCCAGTCCTTTCAGATTTTTCTTTTATCCCCTAAATTCAAAGAACATTACAAAGGAACAACATCTCAGTCCTTTGAGGATGCCAACGTTGTTGTTTTGAGGTGATGTAAATCGAAGAGCACAGAATTCTTCAGGGAAGAGGTCTCAGGGTTTAATTTTATTTGCATTGGGTGAATCTGCCACAAAATGTTAATGAACAAAAATGTCATTTTGAGGACTAAGGTGTGCCTGACCCAAGCCATGGTACTTTCAATCACCTATATGCATGTGAAAGCTGGACGGTGAGTAAGGAAGACCAAAGAAGAATTGATGCCTTTGAGTTAAGGTGTTGGTGAAGAGTATGGAGTACATGCTGTGGACTGCGAGAAGAGGTACTAAATCTTTGAAGTACTCCCAGCATGCTCCTTAGAAGTATGGATGGGGAGATTTTGTCTCATGTATTTTGGACAAATTGTCAAAAGGGAGCAGGCCTTGGAGAAGGTCAACATGTAGAGTCAGCAACAAAGACGACGACCCTCAATATGATGGATCAGCACAGTGGCTTTAACAATGTGTTCAGACATAGCGGCCATTGTGGGAAAGGCTCAGGCCTGGGCAGTGTTTTGTTCTCTAGTACATAGGGTTGGTTCTCTAGTACAACTGTGAGTTGGGCTAACTTCCTGGCACCTCGTAGGATTCTAACATATCCCACTGTATTTATGAGACTTGCTGCAGGCATTTCCACAGGCTCCACTAAATCCTCAGGATGACTCAATTTCTTAGATTCCTTGTACTACCTGTCACCTGCTTCTCCACTTTACTGTGAGGAGCTAGCAAACTGGCTGCCATATAGGAGTTGGTGACTTACAGCTAAAACGCGGGCATCTTTGCCAAGTTTATGGAAAGTAAGGTAGACGATCAAGGGTCATCTTGGCAGACACAGGAGTCGAAGCAGATGATTTCCCTGACCTTTTTCATCTGTGCCTTCAACAGAAGCAGCGTGCAGAAACAGAGCATGGTCCAAAGCTGAACATGTGACCATTGTGGTGGGCAGGCAGGAGTGACAGGGGCCGCATGCAGTTAGCCGCAGGGCCATGGAGACGTCGATGCAGAAGAAGCATGATGTCAGGCATGAGACTGGTGGTACACTTCCCTTCTACCCTCCCTCCCCAAGTCCTTGACATTTTGGTGTCTTCTAATTAATGAAATCTTTTCAATCCTGGAAGAAATGACAATGCTGAGAGGAAAAAAAAAACATGTTTTCAGAATTTGATGGAAGATGAAAACAACAGCATCAAGAAGAAAAGTCTTTTTCTATATAAGGGCTGAAACAGTTGCCTTGCACAAAATGCTGTGATTTACTATCTGTCTCAGGAGTATAATTTTTCTCCTCAGACTTTTAAAGTTATTTCCAGAATTGCAAAGGCTGTTTCAAAGACCATGGCTTTGTCTAAAGTGTCTGAGTACAGTCAACTTGCTAAGTGCAAGGAAAGGAGAAAGAAGTATTTATACTGAAGGATGAGAAAACGACTCCCTTCAAATGTCAGCGTGTGGTGTCAGTTAAGGTGAGTTAAAGAGCAAAACAATGCAAGGCCTGTAATGCTTTTAAGAAAAGGACTCCAATATTTGTGTGAAGTTTGAGCAAAATGCATTTAGTTATTGACTTCTTGATGACAATTAAAAAAAAAAATCCAGTTCATCTATAAATTCTATTTGGTTTTCCAACGTAAAAAGCATAGGAATTATAACACTCAAAGACTCGAATGGTAGGTTAGAATTCAGAAAGTAAATCTGAATAGGAGTGATTCACGTTTCTGGAAAATAATACTCAACTTTAAATTTGACAGTTATACTACCAAGGAAGCTCACATCAGTGATGTTAAGGTAAACCCTAAGGTGATGTAACAGTAAGTACTCACCTGCTAACTAAATGGCTAGTGGTTGGAACCTGACCAGCCCAATGATCTGCAGCAGTAAAGAGTCCAGACCTGCAGTCACGTGGGATTACAAAATCAACACTTAAAAAAAAAAAATCAAAAACTTGTTTTTTAATCTAGAAAATATGAAGTCACATGGTTTTTCCATTAAGTAATGAATTATCTGTTTTAAGAAGAATTCTGTTTAGAAAAATGTATTTGTCCATACAACTATCAGAATAGCATTTGGTTTTCAAACAGATGTTTAGGGTACATTTGAGTGTGATGGATAGATTTTAGAGCTTAAAGATATTTT
>NW_006408562.1:15966852-15972723 GCF_000296735.1 Chrysochloris asiatica | reverse complement strand
GCCTCATCTTTCTCCCTTGGAATGTAGTTTCAAACTGCTGGCCTTGAGGTTAGCAGCCTGAATCGTAACCACTATGCTACCAGATGCCATCTACTAGGAGTCCTGGTGTGGCACTGTGGACTAACGTGCTGAACTACAAGATTGCTTTGAACCACAAGGTTGGCAGTTTAAGCTCACCAGCTGCTCCTTGGAAACTCTATACAGGGTCACTATGGGTCAGAACCGACTTGACGGCATTTAAGAATAACAACAACAACAACAACAACTAGGACTTTGCCCTGGAGAACTGATCACTTAGTGGGTTACCTGTTTGACAGCTCACCTCAAGGTCAGCAGTTTGAATCTCACCAGGAGAATTTCTGCTCCTGTTAAGATTTATAGCCTTAGAAATTCTATACAGGCTTGCTATTTGAGCTGGACCCGACTCCATAGAACACAGCTAGCCAGCCAGAACTTTGCCTGGAGATGCAAACGTTGAGACCTCGACTAGAGACACACTTCCATAAAGATTGTTGTTGTTGTTGAGTACGGTGGAGTCGGTTACGACTCATAGTGACCCTGCACAGGGTTTCCGAGGCTGCAAAACTTTACAGGAGCAGAAAGCCTCATCTTTCTCTCATGTAACGGTAGTTTCAAACTGCCGACCTTGAGATTAGCAGCCCAATTCGTAACCACTACGCTACCAGAGCTCCTTAAGGCCCAGAAAACTCTATGAGCCAGCTCTACTCTGTCTTAGGGGGTTGCTAGGAGTCAAAAATGGACTCAAGGCACCTAATAAGAAGAACAACACAAAACTAACTACAGCAAAAAAGAGGAATTTGTAATAGAATAAATACTTTTCAGTGCACAGTCAAAATTAAGTATTTAGCTAAAATATCTTCTCTTCAGTGGACTGTCACAAAACATTTATATTCCAAAGAAGCAGATTATGGAGGGGACAAAACCTGGCAAGGAGACAAATTTTTAGAGAGTGCAAAGACAATTGTTTTGAAGGAGGCATTGTATTCAGGTGGCCTGGCTGGCTCCTGTAAACAGCAGGCTATGTAAGTAGGAAATCAGAACCCATTGTGGGTCAATAAAATGAATGTCTTTTCAACTAAACAGATGGCTATCAGTCTCACAGAGCCGACTCATGTTCCTTTTGGCTGGTCATTTCCTTTACTGAGTGTCTGTAAGAAACACCCTCTTGGATGTTTCTCAGGATTATAGGTTTTTAGGTCAAACAGAAACCCTGGGGAACGCCTGGAAAAGGCAAACACAAGCAGTTCTATTGTGCAGAGACTGGACGACATCAGCTCAACAGCTGTCGTGTGTGTAGCGGAGACTTCTGTGCCCAGAGCATACGGGATCCTGCTCTCCTCTGTCCACTAGCAGCAAATCACAGTGGTTAGTCTGGTGAAGACCTTTATTCTTAAGGAGCTTGTGTTGCTGAAGGTTTTCTGGTGGATTTCAGAAGACTGACCAGTGGGCATTCAATGCTTTTCCTCTTTGTTATCCTCAGGCAAGTCCACAATGGGTGAGAAACCGGAGCCGCTTGCCATGACAGTCCATCTCCTTGCCAACTCTGGCCATGGCTTGATTCTGCAACGGACTCTGGACCAACTCCTAGATGGCATTTTTCCAGAGGTCCGCCTCTTTCTGGTCTCAGAGAGGGTCAGCCCCGTGAAATCCTATGAGAAATACCACCCTAAGCGTTCCCGGTTCCCAGGGATGTCTGTTTTGTTATTCCTGCATGAAAGCCTTGGTGAGGAGCGGATAGTTCGTGTTCTCAACTCCCTTCAGCATTCGCCTTGGCAATATTACCCCATCCAGAATGTCCAGGGAAGACTATGTCCTTCCCTTCTGGCCAACCAGGAGTTCTACAGTCTGGACCAGCAGATGCCTGTCTGGGGAGTGAGGCAGGTGCACTGTGGTTCTGAGATCCTGCGGGTGACTCTCTACTGCGACTTTGACAACTACGAGGATGCCATCAGACTCTATGAGATGATCTTACAGAAGGAAGCCACCTTGCAGAAGAGCAACTTCTGTGTCTTTGTGCTCTACTCCACTGCAAGCTTTGCTCTGCAGCTCTCCCTGAAACAGCTCCCTCTGGGAGTGTCAGTGGACCCCAAAGAGTCTTCAGTGCTACAGTTCAAAGTTCAAGAGATCGGCCAGCTAGTGCCTCTTCTGCCCAACCCATGTATCCCCATCAGCAGTACCAGGTGGCAAACTCAGGACTATGATGGCAACAAGATTCTGCTGCAGGTATTTCGGTCTTGTCTCTGGGAATTGGGTGAAGCACTTGGAACTGTGCAGTTTCACATGTTGTTGTTATTGTTGTGAAGTGCCATCGAGTCGGTTCCGACCCATAGCGACCCTGTATATATGAGCTTGAACCGCCAACCTTGCAGTTCAAACAGCTTTTCAGTCTGGTACATTAACCCACAGCACCACACAAGTGCAAGTTGAGAGATTAGTAAATCTAGTGGGTTGTGCATTAGAATCTCCAGGGAAGCTTTAAAAAATATTCATTTCATGCCTGCACCCCATGCCAGTTAAATCAGAATACCTGGGGGCAACTCAAGCGTCGGTATTTATTAAAGGCTTCTTGGATTATTCTAATTCATAGTAAGGTTGAGTGTCACAGATATAAAAAAAGTAACAAAATCAAAAAGCTGTCATTTAGCAGATAAGGAAAACCAAATGCAGGGAGCTTCTGGCTTACACAAGTAGTTTGTAGTTTTTTCTGAAAATACTCCTTTTCTCAGATTTTCTTTTTACGATGCTGTCCAGATCATATCAGACCAGACCAGTTACCCTGGAGTTGATCCTAACTCGTGGTAAGTCCATGTGTGTCAGAGTAGAAATGTTTCTTATAGGGTTTTCAATAGATCTGTTCTGGAAAGAGATTACCAGAACTTTCTTCTAAGGTGTCTCCGGATAGACTGAACCTCCAACCCTTCAACTGTACCCAAATACTTTTCCCTTTCCTTGGGTTCAGGAATATTGTAAGTTCTTTTCTTCAGGCCCAAGGAAATTGAATGTGTAACTAAGTTTGGGAATATTAAATACTTAATGGTTAAGCACTTGTATCACTGTTAAATTTCCCCAAAATCAAGTTAGATGGTTAAATCTTTTTCAAAAGAGGATCTTCAAATGAAAGCTTTCTTTGTAATCATATCTTTGTAGTGGGACAAGCAGGTATATATTTAGCTATAATATGTTAGCAACAGTTAAGCCTTGTCAGCTAGTAGCCATGTGACCTTAGACCTCAGTTTCTTCATAAGCACAGTAGGTGTAATAGGAGTATCTTCCTATAAGGTTTTTCCTGACTCTAAATGACTTGATTCTCAGAAAGGGTTTAGCATTGTTTCTAGAACTCAGTTTTAGCCATTGTGTATCATATTACGTCCACTCTCTTGGATTCCTTGGGTGATGTAAATGTTCAGTGTTCAACTACTATCCGGAAGGTTGGTCACTCAAATCCACCCAGCGGTACTTAGGAAGAAAGGTCTGGCAATCTACTTTCGAAAGGTTCAAACTGACCTTGCAATTCGAACTGACCATTTGGTCCAGTGCTTACCCTAAAGCACCACACTAGGATTCCTACAGATATCAGTAGGAAAATCCATTCTGAATGCGACTGCCGGACATCAAATAGGTGATGTAGCCGGGCTCCTGAAGTTTCCTTTTGCTCCCTTTCAACATGATCATGCAGCATGGTTAGCTTGAACCCCTCGAGTACAGCCCAGTCATTTGTATGGTATCTCATAGGAGTCAAACCCTGTGGAGCCTTCAGTGGGCTCAGGACACCAGGAGCCCACTAGCTTTCCCCAGCTCTGGCTTCTCATGATTTTGTTTTGGTCCATGACAACTTCATCTATATTTTCCAGATAAAGCATGTCCTCTATAGTGCTGCAGCCCTGGGTCTCCACTGCCTGCTAGTCTAACTCAGCTGAGGAGCACTTCTACCCTGCACATGTGGGGGCACTATGAGTCAGAGCGACAGCTAACAACAATAACTAAGTATTTAGAATTGATTATTTAATCCTTACAATAACCGGTGGTGGTGGTGGTCGTTGTGTGCCTTCAAATCAGTTCTGACTCAGAGTGACTCTGTATAGGGTCTCTGAGGTTGCAAATCTTTACAGGAGAAGAAAGCATCATTTTTATGCCACTGAGCAGCTGGTAGATTCGAGCTGCTCATCTTGCAGTTAGCAGCCCAATTGGTAACTCACTATGCTACTGGAGTTCCTTTTTTATAACAGTCTAGGAAGTCACTATATATATATATATATTTTACCAATTTGCATATAAAAAAACAAGCATAAAAAGAGGTTCAGTTCCTTGCCCCCCAAATAACTAGAAGTGTCTTTCAGACTCCAAAAGTCATGTTTAAATTAAGCATTGCACCCTGCTGTTCTCTGGGTATGAATGTGTGTGTCAGGTCAGGGACATGCACATGAACTCTAACCCTCTACCTGTGCCTTCTGTCTTTGAGAAATAGTCAGTATCCACTCAAGGACATGTTGGATAAATGTGTTTCCTTTTGCTTAGCTTTGCTGTCAGCCACTTTAACTTCTTGGTTAAATAAAATATGAATCATATATTGATTGTAAATTAAATGATTTCTACACGCGTTACTTTCTTGGACGCATAAGATAAACAGACACTTTTTCTGTTAGCTGCTGATTTTCACTATTTTCCCAGATGTCGAAAGTTTCTCCCCCTGCCTTAATCTCCAGAACTGAACATCAACTTCACTGTCAAACAAAAATTTCATGTGTGTATGCAGCAGAGACACATTTCAAGTCATTCTTATTTTAATGACGAAAGTGATATTTTTTATTTCTGAAGCATAGTCCTGGCTGGTAGTTGTTTTGGAGACTCAAACTTGGGGAGGGAAGAATAGCTTTTTGGGGGCTGTGTGTAAAAGGATAATTTAATGAGTAGTATGAAAATAGTCCTGTCCTCCTGGTTTCTAGGCGCCTAGCCACCTCTCTGAGTTTCTCTGGCAGCAGAGTGTTTAGTTCCTCCTTCTTACAGACCTCTCTGAAGTGGCCACTCTGGTTTCCCAGGCTCTTGGAAAGCTGCCCACACTATGGGTACTTCTGCCTCCCCCACTTCAAAGCACTAGCTTTGGTTCCCTCCCCATTAGTCAGTTGAAGCTTTTGCAAACAAATCGAGGACTTTCTTCTGGAAACATGTGTTTCTGGCTCCGTATCATAAAAGCCCAAGAGGAAAGCATGAAAAGACTTCATGATGTTCTTGGAAAGGTCCCTGAGAGGCACAAATAGTTTGCACCAGACTACTGACCTAAAACACTCCTGGTGTGGTGTTGTTGGATAAGCACTGAACTGGGAACCAGAACTTTGGCAGTTCAAACCCACCAGCTACTCTTCAGAAATCCTATACAGGGTCACTATGAGTCAGAACTGACTCAATGGCACGCAACAACAACACTAACCTAAAGGAGTCCTGGTGTGGTACTATAAGATAAGCAGTAGTTTTTTAACCACAAAGTCAGTGGTTCAAACCCACTAGCAGCTCCTTGGAAACCCTATACAGGTCCACTGTGAGTTGGACTCAACTTGACAGCACTTAACAACAACAACAACAACATTTACCGAAAGGGTTCCAGTTTGAACTCACCCAATGGCGCTGCAGAAGAAACCCCCAGAAATCTGCTTTAGTCAAGATTGTTGTTGTTGGGTGCCATTGAGTCAGTTCCTACTCATAGTGACCTGTGTAGGGTTTCTGAGCAGTGGCTGGTGGGTTTCAACCTTGTGGTTGTTGTTGTTGTTGTTGTCAGGTGCCATTGAGTTGGAACCGACTCATAGCGACCCCATGCACAGCAGAATGAAACAATGTCCGATCCTGGGCCAACCTCAC
>NW_006408562.1:15963368-15966512 GCF_000296735.1 Chrysochloris asiatica | reverse complement strand
AGTTCCTGTGCAGCAGATTTGCCCAGTGCAATACATAGTCTGATCTCTTGACTGCTGCTTCCACGTGGTCAGCATTGCTTATTCTACAGCACCACAGTAGCCAAGAAAATCCCATGTGAAGTTCGATCATGAGTCAGAATCGACTTGATAACAACAGTGATGTGCATTCTTAGAATACACTGAATTTTTCAGAAGAGAAAACCCAGCACGAATGTCCTTGGGAAAAGTAGGTCAGATGTAACTTATAAAAGTCAAACATTCACCACTTACCCCTTCCCCCCACTTTCTAAGGAGTCCTGGTGGCACAATGACTAAGCATTTGACTGTTAAGCTAAAGATTGGCAGTTTGAACCGACCCAGTGGATTGGGAGAAAGAGCTAGATGTTACATTATGGGGGTTGTAATCAATGACATGAAATAAAAATATCTATGAATTGTTGAATGGAAATTAATTTGCTCTGTAAATCTTCACCCAATTCACAATTAAATGCTAAATAAATAATTTTTAAAAACTTAAAAACATAAATTAAAAATCCTATGGGGCACTTCTAAGGAGCTCTGGTAGCATAGTGGTTATGATTCGGGCTGCTAACCTCAAGGTCAGCAGTTCAAAACTACCAGCTATTCCTTGGGAGAAAGATGAGGCGTTCTGCTCCCGTAAAGATTTACAACCTCGGAAACCCTGTACAGGGTCGCTATGAGTTGGAACCGACTCCACGGCACATAACCACCACCACCACCACCATCATGGGACACTTCTTCTCTGCCATGCGTCGCAGCCCACTTGATGGCACAGAACTGTTGTTATGTGCTGTGGAGTCAGTTCCGATTCACAACGACCCTGTACAGGGTTTCCGAGTCTGTAAATCTTTACGGGAGCAGAAAGCCTCATCTTTCTACTGCGGAACAACTGGTAGTTTCGAATTGCTGACCCTGAGGTTAGCTGCCAGATTTGTAACCACTGTGCTACCAGAGCTCTTTGGCACAGAATAGTCCAGAGCTTAAACACTGTGCTCAGGGTCCAATTCTCACTCTGCCACCTCTGACTTGGACTTGTCCTTAGACAGACTTCCCTCTCTGGCTAGCAGCTAGCTGTAAGCAGCTCCAACATCCTTACATAGACTGGGAGTATCTCATCCCACCATGTCCCAGCACCACTTCTGGGATGCACTCCAACTGAATCAACGTGCTCAGATTATCCGCTCAGAATCACTGAGAGCATTCAGGGGAAGGGAATAAATACGGTATGTTAGCTGAGTCCAGGTACAAAAGCACGAGATTCTGCCTGAAGTCAGACTCTCCTAAAGCCTGTGGTACTCATGGGAGAAGGTGTGGGTCCTCAATGAAGATCAGAGTGGGAGATAAATGATGGATGTTCCTATTATAGATTGAATTTAGTCCCATCAAAATTCTAACCTCTATACTTATGGATAAGAAGCTCTGGTAGCGTAGTGGTTATGAATCAGGCTGCGAACCTCAAGATCAGCAGTTCGAAACTACCAGCTGCTCCATGGGAGAAACAGGAAGCTTTCTGCTCCTGTAAAGATTTACAGCCTTGGAAACCCTGTTCAGGGTCCTCATGGGTTGGAATCGACTTGATTGCACATAACAACAACAACGACATACTTACGGATGTTACCGTGTTTGGAAATAAGACTTTTTCTTACATTAAGAAAACCATAAAAATTAGTGTATATCCTAAAACTAATCTCTTCTGAGTTATAACAAAGACCAGCATGTACAAAAAGACACACACATAGGAGAAGCTATCTTCAAACAAGGAGATGCAAAGGACCACTGGCAGACTCCAGAAATTTAGAGAGAGGTTTAGTGAAGGAACAGACCTAGCCACCAAAACTGTGGGCAAATATAGTTCTGTTCTTTAAAGTCACCCGCTTGGGATAGTTCTATTATAGCATCATTAGATAAGTCACTAAGGCAGACCCCAAATGACTAATGACCACCAAAAGGAAGAAAGTGATACCCTATGATAACCACAAATGAATCTTTCCACATGTCATCCTCCCACACGTCTGGGATAGAGGTGAGTGTGTGAGGATGTATCATTGAGGAGTGATGCTGGGCCAGACTGAACTGGATGGCCCAGAAGGAATCAGCCTGATGGAGAAAGGAAGGAGGATTTCCAGGCAGAGGACGCAGTGGGTGAAACTGTGTGGTGTGGCTTTTCCTTTGTAAGGCCTGTTCCAAAAATGAAGATTCCATGTATTTGGAGTAAAGAAGGGAAGAAGACCAGGGACTGAGCCTGGGCATATGGGGAGAGGCCAGATCATCAGGAACCTGACCATCTGCTGAAGCATAAGGGTGCAGTGGTTAAGTGCTTAGCTTCAAACTGAAGGGTTTGTGGTTTGAACCCACTCAGCAATTCCACAGGACAAAGATTTAGCAATCTGCTTCTGTAAAGATCTTTGTTGTTATTCTGTCCTGTGGAGTCAGTTCTAACTAACACAGCCCCATGTGACAGAATGAAACTTCCTCATAGGCTTTCATAGACAGCAGGCTTTGTGGGAGCAGATTGTACTGTCTTTTTGCTGTGGAACCACTGGATGGATTCCAATGGGAACTTTTTAGTTAGAAACCAGGTTCTTAACCACTGAGCTCTGGAGTTCCTTCCTATGAAAATTACAGCCTAGAAAACCCTGTGGGGAAGTAGAACTCTGCCGTGTAGGGCCATTAGGAGTTGGAAGTGACTTGATAGCACCTAACAACAACAACAACTATATCCCTAGTGCCTAGAACAGTGTCTGGCATATGCTAGGCAATTGCATTCTTGTATGAATGAGTAAGTGCCTTCTTAAGCAACTTATGTTTTATCTTAAAGGTAATGAGTGATCACTGATTACTGGTATTGACATGAATGATTTATCTTATAAAGATCACATGACAGAATACGCATGAGTGGTATATATGTGTGTGTGTGTGTATTTTTTTGTGGTATATATATATATATATATCCCACAAATATAAAAGAGCTTGGAAGGGGATATTTGTATTCTGAAACACTTAATTGTGCTCATGAGGAATCTGTACATGGGCCAAGAGGCAGTTGTTCAAACAGAACATGGGAACACTGAATGGTTTAAAATTAAGAAAGGTGTGCGACAAGGTTGTATTCTTTCACCATAC
>NW_006408562.1:15961959-15962818 GCF_000296735.1 Chrysochloris asiatica | reverse complement strand
CAATAGATCTGTTTTGGAAGAAGTCCAGCCAGAGTGCTCCTTGGAGGTCAGAATGGCCAAACTTTGTCTCTCATACTTCAGACATATTGTCAGGAGGGACCAGTCGCTGGAGAAGTATATCATGTTTGGTAAGGTGGAGGGTCAGAGAAAGAGAGGAAGCCCCCCCAACAAGATGGATTGGCCAAGTGTCAGCATCGTTGGACTCAAGCATGGCAACAATAGTGAGGTTGGCTCAGGATTGGGCAGTGTTTCATTCTGCTGTGCATAAGGTCACTATCAGTCGGTATGGACTCGATGGCACCTAACAACAACAACAACCTTCCATGCAAACACAACACACAACTATGGGGTGGAGCCTATAGTAGGCAAAATGATAAAAACTTCCTAGGTATTATCAAACATCTGAAGGCTATGAGTTGATGGGCTGGGGCTTAATTAGTCCACAAAGGCAATGTTCTACATCCTGTGTGGGTGAGCAGTGTCTGGGATCTTGGAAGCTCATGAGAGCCGTCCAAGGTGCAGCTCTTGGTCTCTCCACATGTGGAAGTAAGAAGAGTGATAAGAATTGAACAGGCTTGGAATCAATTAGCTCATTGGACTAATGGAACCTATGAACACCAGTCTCCATGACTCTGAGACCAGAAGAACTAGACAATGCCCAGCTACCACTACCAAATGTCCTGAAAAGGATCATATCAGAGGCTCCTGAATAGAGTAGGAAAAAATGTGGAACAAAATTCAAAATGATTTAATAATAATAATAATTAAAGACTGGGTTTATGGGTCAGAAAGAGATTGGGGGTACCCTGAGACTACGGTTTTTGACCACATTTCAGGTCTGGAAAAGAACTTACTCTTG
>NW_006408562.1:15951821-15961606 GCF_000296735.1 Chrysochloris asiatica | reverse complement strand
ACACAATACCAAAACAATGCACTTACTGTCTCCGTGTATAGCTGTAGTGCAGAATGCACGGGAAGAGCTTTCTTTCCACATGTCTTACTGTTATGGCAGACTGCCCAGTGCCTCTCAGATTATAGAATGTATGTTTTTAATGAGAGTAATTACCAAAAAATGGATGACACCAACCGTTTTTCTCATAGCCCTCTCTATTTAGTTAGGTTGGATAATTCATTGCAATGGGCACATGGAACTCAGACAACATATTGGCAGAGATGGGAGTTACAAGGAAGTTGTTATATTTGCTAAGTGCTGTCCAGTCAGTCTGACTAACGGTGATCCTATGTAGGGTGTCCAAGGCTTTTATATCTTTGTAGGGGCAGAAAGCCTCATCTTTCTTCCAGAGAGTGGCTGGTAGACTTGAACCACCAACCTTGTGGTTTGCAGCTTAATCTAAAAAGCCGCCGTGCTCCTGATTAAGGATGTTAGCAGGTTACAATGCAGTGTCGGAAGTGAGCTGGGCGCAGTTCTTCCAGGCAGGACAGCTTCTACTCAGCTGTACCCACAGGCAGGCCTGTCTCTGCCTGGCCAACGTTACAAATCTATTGTACATCCATGAAGTCCTAGAACACAAGAGGGCCTAAAACCTCCATGAGTGTCTAGCATTGAACTCCTTTACACAGGGCCAGAGGAACAGCAGCAGTAAAAGCAAGACCCAGAGCACCGGACGAAGCAGTGGGTTTCCCAGCCCATGAAGCAAGGAAAGCTGAGTGACTTTGGACAGGAGGCTTGCTTGCAGAGTGGAGTGTAAACCAGTTACTTAACTGGAGGAGCTAAGTATACTGACTGGTTGAGCTAGAGTCAAGTGCCTTCAAGCTGAGGCTTATGGTAGAGTGGTGAGCCCTGTGGGCATTTCTCAGTAGCTATAAAAGAGCTTTGTAACATTGCCCACGTGCCTTGAACATTTCTGAGCCTGAATTGTTAACTTCCCCCAATAAACCCCACAGCTGTGAGAATGGTGTCTGAGTTCTGTGTGACCATTGCAATGAGTTTTCAAACCCAGCTGAGTAGAGAGTTATTGTAAGGATGATTTGGTGTTCACATCTTTCAAAGTAATATTAATGTAGAGGGCAGATGCTGAGCAAGTCAATGAATCTTGTATGAATACAAATGAGAAAGTATGTCAGGGTTAATTAGTTTTCTAAATATTTATTGAGGACTTCCCATAGGTTAGGCTGTGTTCTAGGCCCCCTTTTCAATTGTAATCTTGCTTTCTTAATTCATAGCAGATGTAAAAATACAGCAGATGAATTCTGCCCTGTCCCCATTTTTTTGTTGTTGTTGTTAGCTGCCATTAAGTTGGTCTCCACTAATGGCAGCCCCATGTACAACAGAACAAAACACTATCTAGTCCCGCTTCATCTCCCTGATCGGTGATGGGCTGGACCACTGTGACCCACAGAGTTTTCCCTGGCTGACTTTCAGAGGCAGACTGTCAGGAAGCTGCACTGAAAGCTGTTGACCATCATAGCAATATGCAAGCCTCCACTTACAGATGGATAAAGAGCTCTGATAGCGTAGTGGTTACAAGTCAGGCTGCCAACCTCAAGGTCAGCAGTTCAAAACTACCAGCGGTTTTGTGGGAGAAAGATGAGGCGTTCTGCTCCCGTAAAGATTTACAGCCTAGGAAACTCTGTGCAGGGTCGCTATGAGTCAGAACTGACTCCACGGTACTTAACAACAACAACAAACTTACAGATGGATGGTGGCTGTGTATGAGGTACATTGACCAAGAATTGAACCCAGGTCTCCTGCATGTAAAGCAAGAATTCTACCATTGAACTACCAATTGCCTCCCCACCGCCCAATATAGTATTGCCTTTTCTTTCTCCATTGGTAGCAGCAGTGAGGGTGTCAGTGTATGCTCAGGGAAAGCAAGGTAGGTGATGGCGGCCATTGCTTATTTTAAATTCTTGCAATATAAATTGTGCCCCTAGTCAAATATCCTATAAGGTTGAATCAATCACGTGCAAAATCTCCCACCACCTACTGGTCGTTTTAACTTTGCATTGCCCCTTCCACCACTTGTCTGTCAGCTTGTCACACTGTGCTGGCTTGTGTGATGCTGTGATTCTGGAAGCTATGCCACTAGTATTTTAAATACAAGCAGGGTCACCCAGGGTGGACAGGTTTCAGATGAGCTTCCAGATGAAGACAGACGGACTGCTTCTGGATATTTAGTCACTGAAAACCTTATGAATAGCAGTGGAACATTGTCAGATAGCACCAGACTATTGAATATTGGAACATGCTGAAGAGCACCAGAATATTGTCAGATATAGTGCCGGAAGATGAGCCCCTCAGGTTGGAAGGCGCTCAAAATGCAATTGGGGAAGAGCTGCCTCCTCAAAGTACAGTTGACTGTGATGACGCAAATGAAATAAACCTCTCGGGACCATCATTTGCTGATGGGGCACAACTCAAAATGAAGAGAAACAACTGTAACTATCCATTAATAATTAGAACATGAAATGTATGAAGTATGAATGTAGGAAAATTGGAAATGGTCAAAAATGAAATGGAATACATAAACATTGATATCTTAGGCATTAGTGAACTGAAATGGACTGGTATCGGCCATTCTGAATCTGACAATCATGTGGTTTACTATGCTGGAATGACAAATTGAAGAGGAATGGCATCACATTACTCATTGAAAAGAACATATCAAGGTGTGTCTTGAAGTACCAACGCTATCTATGATAGGATAATATCCACACATCTACAAGGAAGACCTGGTGTGGCACTGTGAGCTAATGCATTGGACTGCAAAGTCACTTTGAATCACAAGGTTGGCAGTTCAAGCTCACCAACTTCTTCTTGGAAACCCTATATACAGGGTTGCTATGGGTCAAAACCGACTGAACAGGACTTAACAACAGCAACAAGGAAGATCAGTTAATTCCACTATATTCAAATTTACACACAAAAAACTAAAGCCAGTGATGATAAAATTGACGAATTCTATCAACTTCTTCAGTCTGAAATCGATCAAACATGCAATCGAGATGTATTGATAGTTACTGGTGATTGGAATACAAAGGTTGGAGGCATAAAAGATGACTATACACATGGACCTCATCAAAGTCAAATTGACTGCCTCTGTGTAAACAGACAGTGGAAAGACTTCATATCATCAGCTAAACCAAGGCTAGGATAGACTGTGGAACAGACCATCAATTGCTCATATGCAAGTTCAGGCTGAAGTTTAAGAAAATTAAAACAAGTCCATGAGAACCAAAATACAACCTTGAACATATCCTACCTGAATTTAGAGATTATCTCAAGGACAGATATGATGCATTAGACACTAAAAACCAAAGAAGAGTTGTGGGATGACATCCAGAACATGATACAGGAAGAAAGCAGAAGGTCATTAAGAAGACAAAAAAGAAGACCAAAATGGATGTCAGAAGAGACTCTGAAACTTGCTCTCCAGCATAGAGATGCTAAAGCAAATGAAAGAAACAAGGAGGTACAAGAGCTGAACAGAAAACTTCAAAGGTCAGCTGAAGAAGACAAAGTCAAATGTTAAAACAAAATGTGCAAAGAGCTGGAGTGAGAAAACCAAAAGGTAAGAACATGCTCAGCATTCAGGAACTCGAGGGAATTGAGTAAAAAAATTCAAGCCTCGAGTTGCTACATTGAAATATTCTATGGGCAAAGTATTGAATGATGCAGACAGCATTAAAAAAAAAAAAGATGGAAGGAATACACAGAGTCACTGTAGCAAAAAGAATTGATCAATGTTCAACCACTTAAATTGGAAGCATATGATCAAGAGCCCATGATGCTAAATGAAGAAGTACAATATACATTGAAGGCATTGGCAACGGACAAGGTGCCTGGAATTGATAAAATACAAGTTGAAATATTTTAACAAACTGATGAAGCACTAGGGCTACTCACTTATCTCTGCCAAGAAATTTGGAAGACAACTACCTGGCTAAGTGACTGGAAGAGATCCATATCTGTGCCCATTCCAAAGAAAAGACTGAAGAATCTTTTCTTTAATGGAGAAAAGATTGAAGTTGTCAAAGACTTCATTCTACTTGGATCAACCATCAACACTCATGAAAGCAGCAGTCAAGAAATTAAATGACATATTGCATTAAGTAAATCTGCTGTACAAGACGCCTTTAAAGTGTTGAAGAGGGAAGACATCAGTTTGAGGGCTAAGGTGAGTCTGACCCAAACCATGGTATTTTCAATACCCTCATAGGCATGTGAAAGTTGGACGGTGAATAGGAAGACCATAGAAGAATCGATGCATTTGATTTATGGTGCTGGAGGAGAATATTAAAAGTACTGCCAAAGAATAAAGTAATCTGTAATGGAAGAAGTACAGCCAGAGTGCTCCCTGGAAGGCAGGGATTTAGCAATCTGTGAAAACACACACACACACACACACACACACACACACACAATTATTCATATAAATATTCATAGGAGGATTCTTTTAGCTCACCAAGATGATTGAGGAAATATAGCCCTCTTGCCCAAGTATCCCTTAGAAATCCTAACCTAAAGATTGTTTTTAGAGAAGGGCCATGTTATGATCCCTAAAATGCAGCTTCTGATGTGTTCTAGAACATGTTCCTGGGCTTTTGCACCCTAACATTCTCACCAGATCACACTGGTCACTGGTGGTGCTGACACTGACCATGGAGAGATCACCCCCTGCTGCAGGGTCCAGCAGCCTTCTACTGGTAACTGAGGACACCACTACTCTGAGCTCATGGGACTCTGCTTCCCAGGGTTGCCACAGGACAAATAGGACCAGATCATATTTTCAACAAGATCTTTCTGAAGAGTTTGGGGGTCAAATAACAACAAAAAATTCTATATTAGAAGTGCAATTTACAAGCACAAATAGATGTCAGTGTTCTCAGCCCTTTCAGCGTTGAGGTCCTTGAACTGGCAAGAGAAGACCGGCTGGCTCATCCCTCTTTATTCTCATTCCTTTCTTACCCCTATTGCCAGTATACCCCATACAACCACATGTATGCACACACACACACACACACACACACACTCCTACACTCTCACTCAATAGTTTGGTCTGTGTTGCACTTAAGAATACTTGTAGGCATTGCTCAGGAGGTGATGTTGCTATAGACTAGCAGGTCGACATCAGTGGTTTTGATAAATTAGTTAAAACAAGTCCATTTGAAAATAACAGTTAATTGGAAAAGGCTGGTTTCAACTCTTAGGTAAGCAAGTGGTTACTGATGGGTTTTGGGCTTCTTAAGGAGTCCTGGTGTGGTGCTGTGGGTTAATTGCCAGATTGCAAAGCTGTTTGAACTACAAGATTGGTGGTTCAAGTTCACCAGCTGCTACTTGGAAACCCTATACAGGGTTGCTATGGGTCGGAATTGACTAGACACCACTTAACAACATTATCTACATAATTTTTGTTCCTGCAATCTTATTTATTTTTCAGTGCAGGAGAAATCCTGTTTTGTCATCTTCCTGAAATAATTTTTAGTAGAAAACAGTGTAATTTTCCATTCATGATATTGGTCTGCTCCTTAATAACCTAATCATTTTCCAATGATTTGTTTTCTTTTGTTTTCAGGCATTTAGAGTAACAAAGGAGTCCATCCAGAAAGCTACTCATGTTTTCTAAACCTGAAAAATCCTAGATCTCAATTTGTAGCATGTTTATAAATACTCTTAGGAACATGAGCTCTAAGTGATTCAAATTCCTAGAAATGCATTTCAACTTATTTAATTTTTTGGCACAAAAAGCTTTATTCTCCCTCCAGGGATTCACCTCAACCATTTTGTATTGTTTCTCTTGGAAAGTCTTCATTCCAATCTCACGTAGCTGCATTTCTGTGTTAACAACACTGCTGATTTTTGCCGTCTGGTCTAAGGATCTTAACCATCCCCTCCTCTTAAAAAGATCACACAACTGCCCAAAAGTAATGATAAGTCATTTTAACCTTTTTGACATGACTTTATACATAATTTACGTTTCATTCATATAAAATTATCAGAGGCCTCCTCATTTATGGAATCACTGTATAGTGCAAATAGTTAAGCTCTTGCTCACTGAAAGTTGGAAGTTCAAATCCATTCAGAGGCCTTCAGAAGAAAAAGTACTTACAAAAAACCAGCCATTGAAAACTCTCTGACACACATGGGCTCACCCTGAGTCGTAGTGAATGAAGTGACAATTGGTACTGGTCACATATAGATGCTCCATTTCCATGCATTTCTATGTGCAAACATTTCTATTTATTTGTTTGACTTTAGTTATTTCTCCGGGAGACATTTAGTGATTATTTATCATGTGTTAGGCACTGTGCTAAGTACTGAAGAGACAATGATGAAGACGATAGATACAATTTCTGTTCTTGCAGGGGAAGAAACAGAAACGTTGACAGGCAAGTGCAATACAATGTACCAGGTACTATTATACGGAAAGTCCAGGAGTCCAGGTGTGGCACTGTAGGGTATGCGCTTGACCACAAGGTCAGTTTGAACCACAAGGTTGGTGGTTCAAATTCAGTAGTCACTCTTTGGAAACCCTATGTAGGGTAGCTATGGGTCAGAACCAACTTGGCAGCATGTAACAAGCTGCTATGAGAAAGTTATATTAATGATGATGATGATAATCAACCCATGTAAAGCACTTACTATTGGCAAGCACTGTTATAATTTGATCATCCTGCTGTGGTGTTGTAAGATAAGCACTGGACTACTAACCATAAGGTTGGTGGTTCAAACTTAGCAACTTCTACTTGGAAACCCTATACAGGGACGCTATGAGTTGGAACTGACTCTCCCGCGCTTAACAACAACCACCTTATGCTGTTGGTACTTATCATTATCTTCTAAGAAGGTGGGGAAAGAAGATGAAAGAGAACAAAGCAGAAGGATGTGTTGCCATGGGGACTGAAGGAGAAGAAAACTTCAAGTGTAAAGGAGGAAGAACGACCTTGTGAAATTTGACCAAAAACACAAGTAAAACGAATGACAAGTGTTTTGGTGGCTTTTTAGTTTTCTTTCTCAATGATTAGTAATACATTTTTGGACACTTTGATCTTCTAGAAATGTATGGTTGTCAAGTGGTTCTTTGATTCCACACAACTTATCCTTGTCAGAAGTTCATTTAGGGAGTCCATGTGAGAGATGTTTAGAGCTAGTGCAGACTCTGTCTCTTAGTTAGCTTGTACAAACCACTCCTGTTCAATCCAATCAACTTTATTGAAAGTCTGATTTGGGTATGGCATGATAGAAGATAAAGCAGATAGTGTCTGTCCTTGGCAGTCAGTAGAAAACATCTGTTTCATTTGTTCCTCTTTTCCTTGGTCCATAGGTCCAAGTGAATCCAGGACTTGGTGCGATGAATGGTGAACTCTCCTCTCTGAATGGCACCTCAGGAGCTGACACCCTTCTCCAGAGCTCCAAGCTAGCTTCTGTCTCTGCAAAGAGGACCCTAGAACCAAGGAGCAGGAGAAGCCGAATCAGGAACTCCAAAGTGGGTTCTCTGCAGCTTCTGGAGCCTGGTAGAAGCCTAACCTCAGACAGTTTTAGTGGCACATCATGGCAAAGCCCTAGCTGGTCATCTCCAGCCAGCAGCCTGCACATAGACAACCAACTCTATCTGCCTTCTCCCCACTTTGAATCTGGGGTCAGAATTGAGGCCCTCAGCCAGAGAAATCCCTTTCAGAAGCTTGAGGCAGAAATGAACGTTGATACAGGGTTCACTGTGGTCAGTTCTGAACCTAGGCAATCTTCTTTGGGCAGATGTCCCAGAGATTTGCAGACCATCCAGCCTCCATCCTGCTTGCCAGCTGCCTCAGTAGTGACGCCTGCCTCCCCAAACAGCACAGTCTTTGAGGAAAGGATCCTTCCTTTGTCACTGGCTGGCCAGAGGGAACTCAATGAAGGCAAGATAATCTCAAAATGTGCCCTTCACCAGCCAGTCCAGATGGAAGAAAAAGAAGAAGAATTCTTTATATAGTATCAAACAAATGTGATTTTCTAAGATAGGAGATCAGACACAATTTTATAGAAATGGAGTGGTGAGCTGGAACAGGCCTGTTTCTAGTTCGTGAAGGGCAGAGGAGCTCCTATGCTACATGCACAGAGCTGTACTGCTTTTATTTCAAAAATTAAAAGTCTAAAGGTGCTGTGAGTGGGTGTTTATCTGCTATCACAGTCCTAAGGGAGCATAACCCATGTAGAGGGGTAAAGCTGACTGCCTCCATTCCCTAGAGAAACATTAACCCAGCATGGTAACTGGCATGGTAACCCATAATGGTAACCAGGCATGATGTTTTGAGTTCAGAATAATTGTATTCTATGCAAATGAGTTACATGTATTATGCAACACTGATTAGTGTGTATAATTTGGTTTTAATTTTTACTTGGGCTGTATCGTTCACCCCCATGGACATATTTATTCTTTAGCATGTTTTCATTTTTATGTGGCCTCTTTTGGTAACTAGGCCCTGTTCACTACACACCCTCTTGTGATTTTGTCTTTCAAGTTGCTTGCTTCTGGAACGAGTTAAAACCCAAAGTGTTTTGAAAATTAGGAACAATTTTTACCCCTGTTAAATGAACAGAAACACTGGAAGCCAAAAGCAAACACACAAAAAACAGGTTAAAATTGAAAGCTGAACTCAAGGGTTCTCTTGTTCTTTGATGGCTCATCTACTTCAGCAGAGAAGTCGATAGTTTGAGGTCTTCCCTGAGGAGAGCAGGAGTTGGCTGGATGGAGTGCTGGATCAGGACTCGTGGCTCTTCCAGCCATATTGCATTCCCCAAATTTCTTTGCAACATTAATTTAACCAATATTTATTGAGTACTGAGCCTTGAATTATGTGGGTGTTGGTGATTTCAGTGGTAGAAATCTCAGCTCTCATGCAAGAGACCCAGATTCAATTCCTGGCCAATGGCCCTCAAGCCTAGCCACTGCTCATCTGTCAGTGGAGGTTTGTGTGTTGCTGTGATGTTGAACAGGCTTCAGAGGAGCTTCCAGACGAAGGTGGACTGGGAAAACAGTCCTGGTGATCTATATTAAAAATAGCCAGTGAGCACTCCATGGATGATTACATTTCAATCTGCAACTGATCCCGGAGATGGTGCAGGGCCAGCCAACATTTTGTTCATTGTGCATGGGGTCAACCTGAGTCAGGACAACTTGATGACAGCAAGCAGAAGTTTAATAAGCCATTGTGTATGTATATTTGGAGCTCTGGTAGTGTAGTGGTTACAAACCAGGCTGCTAATCTCACGGCTGGCAGTTCGAAATTACCAACTGTTCCATGGGAGAAAGATGAGGCTTTATGTTCCATGGGAGAAAGATGGGGCTTTACATCCTCGGAAACCCTGTACAGGGTCGCTATGAGTCAGAACCGACTCCATGGAACATAACAACAACATGTATATATTGTGTGGATATCAAACCCCAAAACTGTTGAAAAATTTTTCTTTGTTGATAAATCTTTTCTGCTAATTCTTAAAAATAGGTTCTAGTCCAAATTTATTCCACAAGAAACTTTCCACAACTGATCCAACACTTGCCACGCACAACCTAAAGATGGATGCTGGGCATATTGTGAATTGCAGCTATAATCATAATGGGCAAATTCTCCATTGCTCACATGCTAAATTTTTTGGTTAGGTCTGTTCCACACATTTAAGAAATCTGAGGACTATATGTTTCAGTACAAGATTATTAGTCTTCATGAACTTAATTTTCCAGGAAGAATATTATATAA
>NW_006408562.1:15939234-15951413 GCF_000296735.1 Chrysochloris asiatica | reverse complement strand
GTATATATGTACCGACAACGAAAGGAACAGAAACAAAGACCTGCAAATTACAAAGACAAGAAGAATAAGTAAAGTTTCTTTGTCCTTACATCATCGATATATTCTATTTTCTCTCTTTTCCATAAATTAAAAATAGAACTTAAAAAGTGAATTGAAAATCTTAATTTCAGTATGATTTTCTATAATAAGAGTTAAAAAAAAACTAAAGTCTTATTCAACACATTAACTATTGAACTACCTTGAAAAGTACAGCAGAATGAAGTTCAGAAGTTTCTTTCCTTTTCTTTAGTTTACCTAAATTTCTGTAACAGAATACGTGGCTAAGAATATAAGTGCCTGGAAATCAGTAAGAACACTGAGAAATTTGAATGAGTACCTTACAAAACTGATTTGTAAAATAATATACATAACACAACTCTATCTTCCTACTCAATATAGACAGTCCCTAATTTAGGATGAGATTTTGTTCCAATGGCTTCATCATAAGTTAGTTCTGATGTAAGCTGAATACTTCTTTCATTATTATTGGGTTTCATTATGAGTATGTTTCTAAATTCAACCTTTAATTGTCTTTGGGGGCTGGAAACATTACGCATAAACTTACAGCTTCAATGTTGGTGCTTTCTGCTTCTTCATTTATATGCATGCTATGCAAGCCCAAAACCAACAAACCAGAAAGAAACCCAGATGTTCAAAGTGATAATTCGATGATGTTGTAAGGTTGGGATTACATATATTGGAATGCATGATGGGAGGGAAACACCAGCGGACTGGTTGTGAGAGACCCAGATTTTGGCCAAAGCTTTTAAATTTACTATTTTGTGACTTTGGTTCTCTTCTGTCTTCTGTGCCATAAGAAAATGTTGGTAGATGGACCAGTTTGGATATTGTTGGTACTGTAAGTATGTGAAATCATATTATTGTTATAAGAACGGTCCTTCGGGCCCATGGTTTCAAAAAATATGGTAACAAAGATTTTTTAAAACACAAATTTTAGTAAAACAAATGATACAATAAACAAAAAGATAAACCCAAGTCTGTAAGAGTTTTATTATGTGTGTTGCTATTTTTAATGTTCAGATATTTAAGAGGAAAATGATGAACCATACATCATAAATAACCAAATATATTCTGAAGTTCAAAAACAATGGTACCCAAGAGGGAGGAATTGTGAAACTAGCTTAATCCAATGTATCAGATTAGTCAGGGCTATTTAATTATGGTGTTGCTAAATGCCACCCTCTGTACAATGGAATGAAACCCTGACAATCCTGCGCCATCTTCACATTGGTGGCAGTATTTGAGTTCATTGTAACCACTGTGTCATTCCATCTCATTGAGGGTCTTCCTCTGTTTCACTGAAGCTCTATTTTACCAAGCATAAGTGCTCTGGAATGGCGCTGTAGGGCAAATCCTAGATTACAAGGTTGGTTTGAACAGCAAGGTAAGGGGTTCAAACCACCAGTGGCTCCTCAGAACCTTAGACAGACTAACTGTGAGTTGGAACTGACTTGACGGCACTTAACAATAACAAGTCCTTCTCCAGATATTAGTCTCTCGGGATAATACGCCCAGAGTTCATGAGATGAATTCTCAGCATCTTTGTTTGTAAAGAGCATTCTGGCTGTACTTCTAAGACAGATGTGTTCATTCTGGCAATCCAAGGTGTATGGAATATTCTTCACCACCACCATAATTCAAAGTCAACAATTGTTCTAAAGTTTTCCTTATTTGTTGTCTAACTTTTGCAGGCATGAGGCAAATTAAAACACAATGGCTTGGTTCAGATGCACCACAGTCTGCAAAGTGAATCTTTTCTCTTTAATACTTTAAAGAGATCTTTTAGAGTAGATTTGCCCAATGCAATATGTGATTTATTGTTTTTTCCTGCTGCTTCCATAGTTGTTGCTTGTGGGTCCAAGTAAAACGAAATCCTTGGCGACTTTGATATTTTCTCTGTTTATCATGATATTGCATGGTGGTCCAGTCATTATAACTAATCTTGATTCCCTAAGGAGGCCTGGTGGTACCACAGGTTAAGTGTAGGGCCGTGAAAATTTGTACATGACAGGGAGAAACTGAACTAGTTCAAACTCATCAGCTGCTTTTTGGGAGAAGAATGAGGTGATCTGTTTTCGTAAAGGTTACCAGCCTTGGAAACCCTAGGGAACAGTTCTATAGGGGTGCTATGAATCTGTCTGATGTTACCAGCCTTGGAAACTCTAGGGGACAGTTCTATAGGGTGCTATGAATCTATCTGATGACACTGGGTTTGTTTTTCAGTTTGGCTTACTCCCTGAAATGTGAAATTTATAACTTTTAAATGTGAAGGATTCCTCATGATCAGATTATTTTAATGTTCTCTTGTTGTTAAGTGCTGTTGAATTGATCTTGACTCACAGTGAACCTGTACAAGGTCTCCAAGGAGTGACGAGTGGGTTTGAACCATCAACCCTGTGGTTTGAACCAACCTTGAGGTCCAGTGCTTGTCCTACAGTTCCACACCAAGACTTTCAGGAAATATATTAAAGGAACCCTGGTAGTGTAGTGGTTACGTATTGGGCAGCTAACGTCAGGGTCAACAGTTCAAATCTACCTGTCACTCTGTGGGAGAAAGATGAGGCATTCTGTTTCTGTAAAGATTTACTGCCTTGGAAAACCTATACATGGTCACTGTGAGTCAGAAGCGACTCTACGGCATACTATTGTGACCTCTGCCAGAGATATATTCAGGAGCCCTGTAGTCATTTGTAGGTTAGGGATTGGGCGGCTAATCACAGGTTAGCAGTTAGGATCCAACAATCACTCGGCTGGAGAGAGACGCGGCTTTCTACTCCCGTAAAAGATTTATAGCCTCGGAAACCCGACACAGGGTCACAATCAACTCTGTAGCAATGGTTTTATAGGTAAATTAAAAATTAGTCACATTGCAGGTTTTTCAAAATTACTATTTCTGAGCTTATTGACAGCATTCCACATTTGAGAAAATATAAGCATAGTTTGGAGTTTGCAGCGTTCTGGTATGGTACTGCAGGATAATACACTGGACTTAAAGGTCAGTTTGCACTGCAAGGTCTACGGTTCACACCCACCAGCTGTTCCTTGGAGACCATATACAGGGTCTGTATGAGTTGGAACCGATAGACAGCACTTTAACAACCACAACAAACATTAATAGAAATGGTGACATTTGGAAATTTGTGAACCTATTTATGTTTCACGTTGGTAGAAAAGGGGACTGGGAGAGAAGACTGGGGAGAGATGAACCCATCTTGATGTACAAAGGGAGGGAAACTGGTTCCTCAGAAAGGAACCCCATCTGCCATTTGTTCTGCTGAGAAATCTGGAGAATGGGCCTTGTCCTTCCACCACGCCTCCACCAGTCTGTGCGCCCATCTAGTTATGGGTGGAAGAGGCTGGAGGGCAGACAGGAATCTGGGTAAGGGCAGGGAGAGGTGAAAGGTCTTTCCCAGAGAAAGTTAATGGGAATGGGAAACCCAAAGGGAGAAAGCAGATCTCCTGGTGCCCCAAGAGTAAAGCTGCTCTGCAGAAGAAAGACCTGGCAATGTGCCATCAAGTCAATTCTGACTCGTAGCTACCTTGTAGAGTGTTTCCAAGACTATGAAACTTCACAGGAGCAGACAGTCTCATGCTTCTCCTGCAGAGTGGCTGGTGGGTTTGAACTGCTGACCTTGTGGTTAGCAGCTGAAAGCTTAACCCACAGAGCAATCAGAGTTTCTTCCAGTAAAGTTTACAGCCTAGAAAATCAAATAGGGCAGTCCTATTCTGTCACACAGGGTTGATGGACGACTCCTAACAGCAAAATCCCTTATATTTCATCTCCATATTATAAAAGTTGTTCAGAAATTCCTGAATAGCTTAATGTAATCAGCCTTTCTTGCATCTCTCTAAGCCCTTCTGTACTGGGCTTCCTCCCCTCACTTTCTTTCCTTCTCTTCCTCTCCCTTTTCAATATCCTTCCCTTCCCTTACACTTCTTTTCCCTCAGCCCTTCCTTTCTTCTTTTTTTGTATGTGATTTGACAGTCTTCATTTTTTCCACTCAGATAAAATACTTAGTTGCTGCAGACTCTCTCAGGATTCCATTGGGACTGGCACGTAACTGCAACTTCTGGATATCCTCTGTCTGTGGATGTCCTCTGTCTGTGGATGTCCTCTTAGATGTGGTGAGAACCATGTAAAACTGTTCACTATAGATTAGTAAGTAAGCACAAGTAAGCCCAGACTTACCTTGTTTACTGTTTACTCTGTCAAGCTGTATAAATTTGATAAGAGGCTTGGATTCTGTAGGAAGGTGCTGTGGGGTTGGGTGAGAGACAGATGCCAGCCAGCGTTAGAAGGAGAATCTTTGATGTGATAAAAAATGAACTAATTCACTACAGGTTAGTAAGTCAATACAAGTAATTCTGTGTTTATCATGCTTATGGGGTACCCTGTCAGGGATAATACATTTGAAAAGAGGCTTTGATTCTGGAGGAAGGTGGACTTTGGAAAGAGACAGATGCCAGAAAGAGAGCAGTATCTTTGATGGGGTGAAAATTGTGAAGTTCTTCACTACAGATTAATAACTAAGCACAAGTAAGCCTGTGCTAACCTCCATTATTGTGCAATGTGTCACTGCTCCTTCCTCTTACTTAAGTTTCAGATTAAATATCCCTGTTCCAGGAGACCTGACCAGCTGTTGTCACCTTTCATATCACATTGCAGACTAAGTTACCACTCACTGAAGTGTGTGTGGACAGAATTTTCAAGAATTTCTGAGTCTGACTCTTTTTTCAAGTCAGTCATCTTCCTAAATTTTTATTACAATGGTTGTTGTTAAGTGCTGTTGAGTCGACTCTGACCCATAGCGACCCATAGTACAGGGTTTCCGAGGCTGTAAATCTTTATGGGAGCAGAAATCCTCATCTTTCTTCTGTGGAACCGCTGGTAGTTTCGAACTGCCGACCTTGCGGTTCGCAGCCCGATTCATAACCACTATGCTACCAGAGCTCCTTATTACAGTGGCCGAGTGCAATTGAAACATGACTGGGAGACTTCCAATGGATGATTAACAGATTCCATTACATAGAAAAGTTGTTGTTTGTTGTTAAGTGCCATCGAGTTGATACTGACTCATAGTGACCCTCTATAGGGTTTCTGAGGAGTGGCTGGTGAGCTTGAACTGCTAACCTTGCAATTCAAAGAGACCTTGCAATCCATCACATTAACCCACAGTGGTACACCAAGACTCCAGATAGAAAAGTAGGAGGCAAAAACTGTTTGTTTTTTGTTTTGTTCTTTCTTTTTTTTTTTACTGTTTTAAGTCCAATTTAAAAAAAAAAAAAATCATAATTCATATAATTCACACCAGAGTAGCTTTCTCATCTTCTGAAATTCTTACTGGGAAGACATATTACTACAAGGATTTCCACTGAGATTCTTCCCAGCCACAAAGATAATTAAACAGCAGAACAGCAGTGGTAATGTTCCTTTCCCCAGCTCTGCATGTTTGTGTGGATCCACCCATGTGTGCCACGTAGAATCTCCAACCAACCTATCAATTGACAAGCTGCACAGTAACAGGCACGCACGTAATTAATCTTGGCCGAGTTTAGGACCAGAGTCCTGGTGTGGCATAGTGGGTTAATGTTAATGTGCTGGACTGCGAGGTTGGTTTGAACTGCAAGGTCAATGGTTCAAGCTCACCAGCTGCTCCTTGGAAACCCTATACAGGGTTGCTATGGGTCAGAACAGACTCGACAGCGCTAACAACAAAAACAACAAAGTTTAGGATGATGAGGACACTGGTATATCAGTGGCAGAATTCTCACCTCCCATGAGAAAGACCTGTCTTGATTCCCAGCCAGTGCAACTCATGTAAAGCCTACCTCACCTGCCAGTGGAGAAGTGGCGTTACTCACATGCTGAACCAGTTTCAATGGAGCGTCCAGACTCAGAAGGACCAGGAACAAAGGCCTGGTGAAGTCTTCTAAAAATCGACCTGTGAAAACCCTATTGACCCCATAGCCTGATCTTCAACGGAGTATGAAGATGGCAGCACTTCCTTCTGCTGTTCCCAGGGACGCCATTTGTTGGGGGCCAACTGGGCTGCAGTTAGCCACCACAGAAGTGCAGGACAATATGGATTCTCACTGATAGCTGCAGCTTTCTCATGAGAAAAACATTCTCAAAGTTTGAGGAAAATCATCTGTGTACACCCAAGAAATGGGTACATTTCCATGACTGTGTACATTGCTGGGCTAAATTAGCAAGCTTTACAAGGCTCCTGCAGACACCACAAAAATGTTCCCCAAGTGCGAATCTGAAAAACCTAAATGTCTTTCAGAAGACATAGGGTTGCCTTCCAAACCCTAACCCAGGATTCCTGAGGAGTGAAAGTTAGATTGGGATTAGGTCCACAGGACACCTAATTAGGGAACCAATCCTGACCCGGTTACTCATGGGCTTTACCACAACAATGTGGGTCAGCGTTTGTGTCTCAGCCACACCCATGACAGTCTAGAAGTCCAAAGGAATTTAACTTAGAACTAGACTTGGGGAATATTTGCAGTTCACATATAAACAGGGAACATTCCACTGTAACAAAGAAAGTCTCCTTTCGAAAGTTAAATTTTTTAAAAATTGCCCTTTACATGATTGAGGGAAGAGGCAAAAGTGTTACTGTCTCTTTGTTGTTGTTGTTGTCAGGTGCCATCGAGTTGGAACTGACTAATAGCGACCTCATGCACAGCAGAACGAAACAATGTCCGATCCTGGGCCAACCTCACTACCGCCGCCACACTTGAGTCCATCAATGATGTCACCTGGCTGATTCATCTCGTTGGGGGTCTTCCTCTTTTTCTCTGACCCTGACCCTTTTGTTGTTGTTAAGTGCTGTTAAGTAGATTCTGATGTATAGCCATGCTGTGAGGAGCAGCTGATGGGTTTGAATCGTGGACCTTGCGGTAAGCGGTCCAGTGTTTATCCTACAGCACTGGACCGGGACTCCTACTGTGTCCTAGATGGGCTTTATTAAGTCTGAAAAATGCCCCCACCTCTAGAACTTAGTATGCTGTTGTTGCTGTTACTGTCTTGTGACATCAAGTTGACTGTGACTTGTAGCGACCTTTTGGACAGAGCAGAACTGTCCCTTAAGGTGTCCTAGGCCGGAAGCTTTGGGGGAGCAGATCACCAGGTCTTTCCTTCCATGGAGGTGCTGGTGGGTTTGAACTGTCAGCCTTTCAGTTAGCAGCCCAGCACTTAACCATTGTGCCACCAGGGCTCTTTGAACTTAATGTACTGGACACTAATCAGTAATCCCAGGTTCCTGCATGTTTATTGCAAATGGTGTGCCCTCAGCTACTAACCAAATGATTACTGGTTCGAATCCACCTGCAGAATAAAGGTGCCACAAAAAAGGGTCTGGTAATCTAGTTTAGTAAGACCACACTCTTTGGAAATACTATGGAGCACCATGCTCTCGGACACACACAGGCATGGCATGAATTGGCCTCAATGATTTTTTAAAATTAATGATCCTGCTGTTGTTTGTTGTTAGGTGCCTCTTAGCGATCCCATGGACAGAGTAGAACTGCCCCACATGGTTTTGTTGGTCGTAATTTTGATAGGGGAGCATGGCCAGGTCTTTCTCCTAAGGAATCGCTGAGTGGCTTCAAACCTCCAACTTTCTGGTTAACATCCAGCTGAGTGCTTAAGCATCACACCTCAGGTTTCCTAAGTTATGCTCATAAGGGTGGTCTGATTCCCTGTCCTTTTCTATCTATGTTGTTAGTTGCCATCCGGTTGGCACCAACTCTTGGCAGCCTTTGTACAACAGAACCACACATTACTTGGTCATGTACCACCTGCCGGATCCTCCACACATTACCTGGTCACGTACCACCTGCCGGATCATCCACATGTTACCTGGTCATATACCACCTGCCGGATCATTGGTATGACTGAGTCCATGTTTATGACTATTGTGCCCCCCCCATCTCTAGCCTATTTGTTGTTGTTTTGGTGTGCCACCCAGTCGATTCCACCTCATAATGACCCAGTATAGAATTTCCCAAGCTCCAAATCTCTGCTCACTTTCCTCCCACCTAGTGGCTGGTGGATTCGAACCACCAGCCATGTGTTACCATGCAGTTAACAGTCCAATGTGTAATCCACTACACCACCATTGTGCTAAAACTAAGACTACTAATTTCTGTTTCTATGTTCATTTACTATTATTAGTGTTGCTGTTGCCAAGAATACACACAGCCAAATATATACCGATTCGACAATTTCTATAGGTACAGTTTAATGACATTGATTCCATTTTCCCAAGTGGTGCAACTATTCTTGCTCTCCTTTCTGAAATTCTTTCCTATGATATCAATTCTCTGCCTCCTAAACTTCTAATCTGACCTTTGGAGCTGCTAGTGTCACGTGGACCCCATGTGCACAATTCTTAAAGGAGCATAATGCTCAAGGCAGATGCTTAAACTAGACGACCATTTGGTTTTCAGAAGACTTCAGGGGATATTTTAAAATTAAATTTGAAAGGTCATCTCAGGGCAATAGTTTCCGGAGTTCATACAGCCTCTAGGGTTCCAGAAAGTCTGAAGTCCACGAGACTTGGAATTCTGTTCTGCATGTTCCTCTTCCTTCTGCAGAAAGTCTACACACTGATATCTGATATTTGTGTGTGTGTTTGTAAGAAAGTGTTGTTGTTGTTAGGTGCCATTGAGTAGGCACCGACCCATGGTGACCCAATGTACAGCAGAACGAAACACTGCCCAATCCTGGGCTAACCTCACTACTGTTACCATGCTTGAGTCCACTGATGCTGCCACTTGGCCAATCCATCTCGTTGGGGGTCTTCCTCTTTTTCTCTGTCCCTCCACTTTACCAAACATGATATCCTTCTCCAGTGACTGGTCTAAAGTAGAAAGGTATAAAATGAAGTAAACTAACATTTTCTCCCCTGTCCCATCTGTCCCATGTGACAGTTGCCTGGCCCCCTGCACTGAGTGGAGTGAAGAGAAGAGACCCATGCAGAGGAAATCGTAAGAGGGAAACTGGAAACTTGATTGAGAAATCAGCGCCAAGACCAGTCTATAATAAAGACAAAGGCTTTCCTCCTAAAATGGACATCCCTGTGGCTTCTGCTTTATCACTGCTGGGTTGAAGTCACTCCAAGATCCAGCGAGGTCAGTGGTCTCAGGGTGAATGGCCTGGAAAGCTGGGGTGACTGCTTAAAGTCATTCAACCCTCTGACAGAGACTGAAGGAGAAAAGAATTCAGGCATCTGTCTCAGGAGACTTCATTAGGCAGACAAGGGAAAACTCAGGGGAGGAGCCAAGAAGGAGGCTGCTGAGAAAAGCAACGAATCAAGAGTGGAGAGAGGCACTGGGGCTGGCATTTACCATTGGTTGCTAGTGGCCATGGTTGTTGTTGTTGTTAAGTGCAGTAACATGGTTCCTACTCATAGTGAACCTGCATAGGTTTGAACTGTTGATATTAAGGCTCACACTGACCTTGTGGTCTAGCGCATTATCCTGCAGCGCCATGGTAACAGGACCTTTTGTTTAGAATGTCTGGGAGCTGAACTGAGTTCTGGGATGCTCAGATGAAGGGTTGTAATGGGAAGTAGTGTAGGGTCTTGAGCATCTTAGATATGGTATCTTAGGGAACACAGACTCAGAGTCCACTGGCTACACAAAGGCTTTCAATTGTGTGGATCATGGCAAGCTATGGACAACATTTGAAGTATGAATATTCAAGAACACTGATTGTGCTCATGAGGAACCTGTACATAGACCAAAGGCAGTTGTTAGAAGAGAACAAGGGAGCACAGAATTGTTTAAAATTAGAAAAGGCACGAGTCAGGGTTAGATTCTTTCACCATCTGTATGCTAAACAAATAATTGGAGAAACTGGATTCTATGAAGAAAAACATAGCATTAGGATTGGAGGAAGACTCATTAACACCCTGCCGTATGCCAATGATACAACCTTGCTTGCTGAAAGAGATGAGGACTTAAAATACTTACAGATGAAGATCAAGGATCACAGCCTTCAGTATGGATTGCATCTCAATGTAAAGAAAACAAAAATCCTCACCACTGGATCAATAAACATCATCCATATGAATGTAGAGAAGTTTGTAGTTGTCGAACACTTCATTTTGCTTGGATCAAATATCAACAGTCATGGATGCAGCAGTCAAGAAATCAAACAATGTATTGCATTAGGCAAATCTGCTGCACAAGATCACTTTAAAGCGTTGAAGAGCAAAGATACCAGTTTGAGGACCAAGGTGCGCCTAACCCAGGCCATGGTAGTTTCGGTAACCTCATATGCATATGAAAATTGGGCAGCGAATAAGGAAAACTGTAGAAGAATTGATGCATTTGAGTTATGCTGTTGGAGGAGAATATTGAATGTACCATGGACTGCCAAAAGAACAAACAGATCTGTGTTGGAAGAAGTATAGCCAGAGTGCTCCTTGGAAGTCAGGATGGTCAAACTTCGTCACTTGCACTTTGAACATATTATCAGGAGGTACCAGTCTCTGGAGAAGGATATCATGTTTGATAGAGTGGCGGGTCAGAGAAAAAGAGGAAGACCCCAACGAGATAGATTGGCACAGTAGCAGCAGCTATGGGCTCAGGTGTAGCAATGATTATGATATAGTATTTCATTCTGTTGTTCATAAGGTTGCTATGAGTTGGCACCGACTCGATGGTACCTAACAAAACAACATGATTAGAAGACTCATTAAAAATCTGTGATATGCAGATGATGCAACTTTGCTTCCTGGAAATGATGATGTCTTAAAATACTTATGGATGAAGATCAAATAACACAATCTTCAGAATGGATGGTACCTCTGTGAAAAGGAAACAAAAATTCTCACAACTGGACCAATAAATAATATGATAAATGGAGAAAGATTGAAGGTGTCAAAACCTTCATTGGACTGGGGTCCACAATCAATTCTCATGGAATGAGCAGTCAAGAAATCAAATGAAAAATAATGTTAAGATGCTTGACTGTCTTAGGAATATTGGTTTCCCTTGCCAGCTATGGTAAAATAGACATTTGAGTGGGATAGAAAATAATGTATGGAAACATGATTACAGAAAGCTTGCAAGCCCTTCTTCAGCCTATAACTAATTGGAATACCTAAAAGAGGTTCTAGAACTTGCCCAGTGAAACAGGCCTCTTGCACAGCATTTGCAGTGTATAGGACCTTAGGTGGAATTCTGAGTCTCATCCAGAACCTTCTGAGGTGGGACATTCCCACTAGAAATGACTAGCAGACCAGCCTGTAACAGCTAGAGCAACAACAGAAGATACATCTTTAAAGAAAGATCTTCAGGAAAAATCCAAAACTAAAATGGCAGTATGACTGGCTACTGAAAGATCAAGCAAGTTGTTTACCAGGGAGCCACCAAGGCAAGCAATCAAGTCCCTTCAGGACAACACCCCCTCCAAAACTGAAACTCAAAGGGAAGAACACATGAGCAGGCATGTAAGATTGCTGGTAACCATGTTGGTCTACTGGTGAGTGGAAGAGGGGGAAAGGCAGCAATGAAGAAATGGGTTGAGTTCAACCATGTTCCCTAGACTCCCATTGACCTGGAGACGAGAAAGAGAAGAGGAAGGACTGGTTGATCCAAAGTGTGGTGAGACCTGGGGACACCTGAGCCCATGGACAAGGACATAGCCATGGAGGGCTAGGGCTGAGAGTGAAGCATCCAGCAGATATGAAGTGAGGGGAGACGCACAAGAATGCTCAAACTTACAGATAGCACCCATTTGACCTAGTCTCGATGGCTTGATAATCAGAACTCAACTACAGAAAGATAAAAACCAAAAGAAAATATTTTTTTACATAGGAAATTAGAGTACATTGCTACAATTTGAAGAATTTGACCAATACTTATGGATGTAGTATCTCAAAATACCAACTGAGAGGGAAGGAGTCTTCACATCAAGTATCAATGCTATCCTCTCTGTATACAGGATAGTTAGGGACAGGCAATACAGACATTGGCTACCTAAAATCAGGGGGTGATAAAGACACAAAGTGACTGGCTTACATGATTTCAAGAGGGAGCTTAGTTTAAGAGTATGCGGGGGAAGGTAGAATCCCCAATGAATAGTTTTCATCTTGTCTAGA
>NW_006408562.1:15917191-15918329 GCF_000296735.1 Chrysochloris asiatica | reverse complement strand
ATCCTGGACCAACCTCACCATTGTTGCCATGCTTGAGCCCACCATTGCCATCTTGTAAATGAGAAATGGAAGCGTCTCTATTTTGAGAGGTGATCATGTAATAAACCACAAAACTCAAACCTGTTGCCACTTAGTGTACTTTCTTGTGGTGACCCGGAGTGTGCCAGAGTAGAACTGTTCCATAGGCTTTCAATGACTGATGCTTTTGGATTTACTTTTCTCATTTGCTTTTGATTTATTCTGTAATTCTCTTGTTATCTTAGATGTATTCACAAGAATTTGTAATAAAAACTAAAAAACCAAACTAAGTGTTAAGCTAAATCATAGGGTCACCAGACTGTTTTAACATCCATTCATAAGTTGTTGTTAAGTGCCTTTGAGTAGGTTCCAACTCATAGTGACCCTGCATAGGATTTCTCAGGAGCAGCTTGGGGGGTTTGAACCACTGACTTTGTGGTTTACAGTCTAATGTTTATCCTACAGCACCACACCAGGATTCTATCTCTCCATAGGTAAATATTATAAACTTTGCTGCATTAATCATCAAAGATAGGTGGAATGATTTCCTATTTTTATTTAGTACATTTTTCTCTTTTTCTTTTTGTATGAGAAGATTATTACAAAATCAAGCTATATATTTTGCAAACCTCAGTTGGAAACACATTTTCAACAACTGGAAATTAAAGTAAACAACCTAATAATGAAAATTTCACACTGATTTCAAACGAACATAAACTGTTTTTATGCTTCAGAAACTAGGTGATTGCTTTGTGTGTGTGTGTGTGTGTGTGTGTGTGTGTTTTCGTGTCCCCCCAAATAGGGAGATCACAAATTTTTAAATACCATCTGCCTCCTATGCAATTTTCACTCATTTCTCTGTATTTGTCCACCTCGAGAAGTGGTTTCTTGGATCAGCCATCAAAACTCATGGAAGCAGCAGCCAAGCAATCAGAAGACATATTGCATTAGGCAAATCTGCTGCACAGGAACTTTTTAAAGTGTTGAAGAGCAAAGATGTCAGCTTGAGGACTAAGGTGCGCTTGACCCAAGCCATGGTATTTTTAATAACCTCATATGGATGCTGAAAGTGAAGAGGACTTGAAACATTTACTTATGAAGATCAAAGAGCACAGCCTTT
>NW_006408562.1:15913105-15916173 GCF_000296735.1 Chrysochloris asiatica | reverse complement strand
AACAATTGTGAGGTTGGCCCAGGACCAGGCAGTGTTTTGTTCTGTCATGCATAAGGTCATTATGAGTTGGTACCAACTCAATGGCACCTAACAACAAAGATAACAAGAAGTCCGCTCCTCAGATACCTTACACAGTGTCACTATGAGTCAAAAACAACTTGATGGCACTTAACAATGGCAACAGAAGTCAGGTGATTGTGACACTATTTTAGTGTGCCAGGGTGTTGTCCTAATGATCTAGTTCTATTCCTTCCTAATCTTTTATGATTTGTAATTTGTTTCATCCAACACCCTTTTGTCTCTAGCACCCTGTTCCTACAAATATTTACAACCTCAGCAACCCTATACAGGGTCACTATAAGTCAAAATCAAATAGTCGGCAGTAAGTTCGAGCATTTGTTGAGGACCACATCAATTTTGACTCATCTCACGGATCCTTTAACCTCCCAGCAACCCCGGACTGAATTCCAACCTGACCAGCTGGCACTGAGTGGACAAATTCTCCTGGACTCTGGATAGCCTCTGCACACTTGTAAGACTCCTCCTCAGTACTCAGTATAGGCTTCCTTGTAGCTGGTCACTTTTCATGTGGTCTCTCATTCTCTTAACTAAATTGAAATCTCTTTAGCCCTAGCTCTCAGGGGGCATCCTGGAACCTTGTAGGAACTCTGTATGTGTTTGTGGTTAACAATCAGATCAACACTGAAGAATGAGGAACAGGAAGAGGAGACATCAGGTAGAAGCTCAACAGCATCGAGGACATCTAAAAGGTGAACCTGAGACCTGAAATTCAAATGCCTGGTTTCCTGCAAAACTCTCGCACCCATAGTGATCCTGAGCTGACTGTGTCTCCATTTACATATCAACTTCTTTTCTGGGGGGTTCTTGGAGTATCTTCCAGGAAACAACAAAAGATGAGTCAAGATAGGCTGGGTAAACCTTCCTTGAGTAGAGAGCTGTTTAGTAGAGAGAAATGGAGGAATTACTTCCTCAGTATCTCCCATTTTCTCTCCAGGCTCTTGATCTTTAGGGTCCTTGCACCCCTTTGAACCCAGAGACCCCACCTCAGCAGAGGCAGGAGGGAGATCTAATAGGCATACTTGGTTCTCGCTGATGGGAAAGCACCAGGTTTTCAGGTTTTCTTTGTTGCTGTTGTTAAGTACTGTGGAGTCGGTTCCGACTCATAGTGATCCTGCACAGGGTTTCTGAGGCTGTAAATCTTTACAGGAGCAGAATCGCCTCATCTTTCTCCCACAGAACCACTGGTAGTTTTGAACTGCTGACCTTGAGGTTGGCAGCCTGACTCGTAACCACTATCTTTTTAGATATCAGGTTCCCAAAGTTACAGGGCAGTGAGGAGTCGTCTTAGATTGCTGACATCAAGAACCCCAGGGCTCAAGAATCAAGTGCTGATACCTGGGCGACCTACATCGGGGCAGGAGCCAAAGTAGGAGAAGCCATCTGGTCCAAGCTCCTGGGTCGTAATTGGTGCCGCTGTTGTGGATCATCTGTCCCTCTGTCCAGAGTCTCAACCCCAAACAGATTTAGTCTGCCTCACTGTTCATTGAAAAGGATGAAAATGACCAATGATTCTAACAAAACTTGACCATTTTCCTAATGGTAGTGAGCAGATCTGGAAACAGATATATAGTAGTGGCCAGGGCAGGTAGAGACAGGTGGGAGATGTTGACACGAAATCTTGTGAAGGGTGTCATAGATACCAGTGTAGAATTGAAGGGCTAGGGCAAGGAACCAATATTTTCTGGAAGGAGCTCTGGTAGTGCTGTAGGTAGAGCACAGGCTTCTAACCACAAGGTCGCCGGTTCAAACTTGCCAAGCACTGCAAAGGAGAAAGATGAAGCTGTCTTCTCCTGTAAAGATTTACTCAAGGACCACAACCTCAGAGTTGCAAGAACCACCAAAGGCAGGGACCCAGACTAAGGGTGAGAAATGCTTACAAGTTCATCCTCTATAGGATGTTTGATGTCCAATGTCTTAATCTATTAATTAATTGGGAGGTGTATAACATTCTTCATTTATTATCTGGACTATGTGTATAAAGGAGTCCTGGTGTGGCACTGTGGGTTAATGTGCTGGACTGCAAAGTTGGTTTGAACTGCCAGGTCGATGGTTCAAGCTCACCAGTCGCTCCTCGGAAAGCCTATACAGGGTCACTATGGGTTGGAACTGACTCAACGGCACTTAACATCAGCAACAACATGTGTATAAAAGAAAGTTTTATAATCAATGATTTGGTTAAGGAGTTCTGGTGGCATTGTGGGTTAGTCATTGGACTGTTGACTGCAAGGCCAGCAGTTCAAACCCACCAGCTACGCTACTGGAGAAAGATGAGGTTGTCTGCTCTTGTAAAGATTTACAGTCACAGAAACTCAGCATAGGATTGCTGTAAGTTTCTTCTGTCAGTTTCTCATACTGTGGTGGCTTACATGTTGCTGTGATACTGGTATTGTAATTACCAGCTTGGTCACCCATGGTGAACAGATTTCAGTTGTACTTCCAGATGAAGACTGAGTAGGAAGAAGGAGAGGCAAACTCCTGAATGCTTTGCCCCTGAAAACCTTAAGAATAGCAGTGGAACATTGTCAGCACCAGAAAATTGAATGCTAAATCATTATGAATGGCACCAGAATATTGTCAAATACAGTGTCAGAAGATGAGCCCCTCAGGTTGTTATTGTTGTTGTTAGGTGCCATCGAGTTGGTACCAGCTCATAATGACCTTATGCACAGCAGAATGAAACACTGCCCGATCCTGGACCAACCTCACTATCATTGCCATGTTTGAGCCCATTGATGCTGCCACTTGGCCAATTCATCTCTCTGGGGGTCTTCCTCTTTTTCTCTGACTCTCCACCTTACCAAACATGATATCCTTCTCCAGAGACTGGTTCCTCCTGACAATATGTCCGAAGTATGAGGGACGAAGTTTGGCCATCTTGGCCTCCAAGGAGCACTCTGGCTGCACTTTTTCCAACATAGAGCTGTTGGTTCTTTTGGCAGCCCATGGCACTTTCATTATTCTTCTCCGACAGCATAACTCAAAAGCAT
>NW_006408562.1:15911231-15912374 GCF_000296735.1 Chrysochloris asiatica | reverse complement strand
CTGCTTTCAGCCAAGATCCATCAGACATCCAACCTTCAGGTTGGAAGGCTCTAAAAATATTGGGAAATGTTGCCTCCTCAAAGCAGAGTTGACCATGATGAAGCAAATGGAGTAAAGCTTTCAGGACCTTTATTTGCTGATGGGGCACAATAGAAGATGAGGATAAACAACTGTAAACATAAATTAATAATTGGAACATGAAATGTACAAAGTATGAATTCAAGAAAATTGGAAGTTATAAAAAATAAGACAGAACACAAAAAGATCAATATCATAGGTATTAGTGAGCTGAAATGGACTGGTATTGGCATTTTGAATCTGACAATCATATGGTTTACTAGGTCAGCGATTACAAATTGGAGAAGAATGGCATCACATTCATCATCATCAGCAGTTCAAATCCATCAGCTGTTCCTCAGAAACCCTGTGCAAGTTGGAACCTATTTGATGGCTCTCCTGTTGTGGCACTGTGGGCTAATGCATCAGACTGCAAAGTCATTTGAACTGCAAGGTCAGTGGTTCAAGCTCATCGCTGCTCCTTAGAAACCCTATACAGGGTCGTTATGGGTCAGAATCAATTTGACAGCACTTAACAACAACAAGAACAACATCATGAAGTATAGCACTGTCTGTGATAGGATAATAACTATATGGCTACAAGAAAAGCCAGTTAATACCATTATTATTCAAATTTAGTCAATACCACTATTATTCACATCCACACACCAAACTCTAAAGCCAGTGGTGATCAATTTCAGGCCAAACTGATCAAACATGCAATAAAGATATATTTACTAGTGATTGGAATGCAAAGGTTGGAAACAAAGAAGAAAAATCAGTAGTTGGAAAATATGGCCTTGGTGATAGAAATGATGCTGGATAGAACTTTGCAAGACAATGATTTCTTCATTGCAAAGATCTTTTTAAAACATCATACAGGATGCCTATACACATGAACTTCACTAGATGGCATACACAGAAATCAAATTGACTGCTGGCGTCACCATATGCAGATCCTGGGTTGATCAGTGGCCCTGTGACATGGACAAAATCCAATTCCGAGGCCCTCCTCAGGATAGCGAGCCATGGACCCTGAGGGCCAAAGGAAGTGACCTCCTGACGTCCTGGGTTCATTGGTTTTTG
>NW_006408562.1:15890951-15909931 GCF_000296735.1 Chrysochloris asiatica | reverse complement strand
ACATCAAGAACACCATACGGGAAGAAAGCAAAAGGTCATAAAAAAGACAAGAAAGAAGGAATAGCCCAAAATAGATGTCAGAAGAGACTCTGAAACTTGTTCTCCATCATAGAGGTGGTAAAGCAAATGGAAGAAATGAGGTGGTACAAGAGCTGAACAGACATTTCAATGGATAGTTGTAGAAGACAAAATCAAAGATTATAATGAAATGTGAAAAGACCTGAGGTTAGAACACCCAAAGGGTTTTTCTTAAGATGAGGGAACTGGAGAAAAAAATCAACCATGGACTTGTAATGTTGAAGGATTCTAGTGACAAAATATTGAATGATGCATAAAGGATCAAAAGAAAATGGAAGGAATTCACAGAGTCACTGTACCATAAAGAATTGGTTGATGTTCAACCATTTTCAGAGATAGCATATGATCAAGAGCCAATGATCCTGAAGGAAGAATTCAAGGACCACTGAAGGCACTGGCAAAGAACACATCTCCAGGAATTGATGGAAAACAAATGAAAACTTTTCAACAAACTGATGCAGCACTGGAGGCACTCACTTATCTCTGCCAAGAAGCTTGGAAGACAACTACTGTGCCAACTGATTGGAGAGATCCGTATTTGTGCCCATTTCAAAGACAGGTGACCCAACGGAATGCGGAAATCATCAGACAATATCATTGATATCCCATGTGAGTAAAGTTTTCTAAAGGTAATACTAAAACAGCTATAAGCATACATTGACAGAGAACTTCCAGAATAGGAGAAAATGTAAAACAAACAAAAAAATCACCAAGAAGATGGGACACATGAGTCTAATAGAAATGGGTGGAACTCTAGAGATTATGGTTTTTAGACACTCTTTACTCCTGCAACTGGACCCACCCTGGGGATGACCCACAACCAAACAATAGACAGGCCTATAAAGTGAACATTAATAATTGTGAGGCATGCAATCCTCAGAATAATCCACCAAATGAGACCAAAAGGGCAGATTTACCCAAAAACAAAGCTCGGAAGGCCCGAAGGGGCAGGAAAGAGGGAAAGACGGCTATGGGGAACCTAGGGAGGAATAGGAGGGAACTACAAGAAATGTTGTGAAATATAATGTGAATAAATTATTGGATGAAAAACAAATATGCAAAAAAAAAACCCTCAATGGCAAGCTCATTATTAGTGTTCATTTCACCTAGATTCTGTTTTCATTCTAATACCTACTTTAAACTTACTTCCTTTTTCCTATAAATAAATGAATAAAATAAACATGGCCCTCAAATTCGAGGTCCTTAAAAACCCTTTAAAAAGAAGTTGAATCCACCAGTAGGGATCAACATTCAGCAGAACAATAGACAGGTATATAGCATGAATGGAGTCCGGGTGTGGTGCTGTGGGTTAATGCACTGAACTGCAAAGTTGGTTTGAACCACAAGGTTGGCAGTTCAAGCTCACCAGCTGCTCCTTGGAAACCCTATACAGGGTTGCTAAAGGGTACTGGTTGCTCAAAACTAAAGTTCAGATGGCTGCATAGGGCAGTAAAGGACACATACAAATAGGAAAAATAGGAAATTATATTGTGAGAATTGTGTTCAGTGCCACAAAGCAAAATGTGTTTGAATTGTTGAATGGGAAATTAATGTGCTTTCTAAACTTCCACCCAAACCACTATAAAAAGTTCCACAAACAGGAGGGAAAGGGTTTCTCTCTGCATTGGAGTAATAATTTGATAGTTGGGGTTCAGTTTGGTGAATAGAAAAAGATACCATATGGGTGGTGACAGACATCTGCAGCTTCTTTCAGTGATGACAAGAAGAAAGGACATGATTTAAAGGAAACAATTATGTTGCTTACGGTTCCTGCATTTGTGTGCCACTGCCACCTAGATTATGCAAATTAAAATGTCAACGTGGATCTGACATATTTTACATATTTTCAGAATATGCAGTTTTCCTTCGCGGTCAGGTTGTTATTCAGCAGCATATTTTCTGCTTTAATTTTTGTCACAGACACAGTGTGCTCTTGCTTTGATTGCAGAGATATGTGTGCCGCCACCCTTTGCTACCTCAGCAGCAGGCAGGCCTTGCTTGAGACTGTTAACTTCTGAAGTGAAATCGTAGAGAAAAGGGGCTCATCTGAAATAAGTGGATTGTATTTGGTGGTTCTCAAGATGGCTCCCTTCAGTGTGATGACGAATACAACATCCTGACCTGTTTCCTGCAGCAGTGGGCAGCAGTTTGCTGACAGACGCAGAAGTTATCTTTCCTGTTGAGTCTATCTGTATGGAAGTCCCTTGTTGTTGTTGTTAAGTGCCGTGGAGTCGGTTCCGACTCATAGCGACCCTGCACAGGGTTTCCGAGGTTGTAAATCTTTACGGGAGTCCCTAGATGATGCAAATGGTTAATGTAGATGATTGGCTGATAACCAAAAGGTTGGAGGTTCAAGTCCACACTTTGGAAGAAAGGTCCTTATAAGATAAGGTCTCATGAGAAATTCCTACACTACCCACAGCCGGTGGTTGGTATCTATATTTGCAGTGATGTGATTGGTGAGTGGTTTTTTTTGAACGGAAATGATGTGATGTCTTAAGTGATAATTGGATAGTGAAAGAATTAATGATTTATCTATTTTCAAAGACATAAAGGAAATGTTATTACATTTGAAAGACAAAAATTTTGTATTTTCAGTTGCCTTCAATTTTCCTTCCTACTATCTGATTTTATGATAAGCCATTTGTAACTAATGTATTTCGGAGTTTTCAAGGTGAATTTTGTTGTTATTGTTAGGTGTCGTCAAGTCGGTTATGACTCATGGTGACCCTATGCACAACAGGATGAAACGCTGTCCAATCCTGTGCCATCTTCACAATTGTTGTTATGCTTGAGCCCATTGTTGCTGTCACTGTGCCAGTCCATCTCGTTGGGGGTCTTCCTCTTTTTCACTGACCAGCCACTTCACCAAGCATGATGTTGTTTACCAGGGACTGGTCCTTCCTGATAACATGTCTGAAGTATGAGAGGTATGAGAGATGGAGTCTAGCCATCTTGACTTCTAAGGAGGATTCTGGCTGTACTTCTTCCAAGACAGATTTGTTCTTCTGGCAGTCCACGGTACCTTCAATATTCTTTGATAACATCATAACTCAAAATTTTTTTAACATGTATATTAAATTTTTCTTAACATGTATATGAAGCCATTGAAAATACAATGGCTTGTATCAGGTGCACCTTAGTCCTCAAACTAACATCTTTGCTCTTGAACACTTTCAAGAGGTCTTGTGCAGCAGACTTGTGTAATGCAATATATCATTTGATTTCCTGACTGCTGCTTCCATGAGCATTGGGTGTGGATCCAAGCAAAATGAAGTCTTTGATAGCTTCAATCTTTTCTCCATCTATCATGATTTTAGTGGTCTACTTGTGAGGATTATTGTTTTCTTTACATTGAGGTGCAACCCATACTGAAAGCTGTGGTCTTTGATTTTTATCAGTAATTATTTAAATTCTTTTCACTCTTAGCAAGCAAGGTAGTATCATTTGCTTATCTCTTATATCATCCGCATATAACAGGTTGTTAATAACTCTTCCTCCAATCTTGATACCATCTTCAGAAAAGGAATGATTTTCCTGATTATCTCATCAAGGGAACCTACGGGGCAGGCGGGGTCTTTCTGGTCCCTGTATCTGCAGGTCAGCTATACACTTAGATCTCTATTAAACTGAAGAAGAGGCCAATGTTGCCAACAAATCTCAAAGTCTCTCCAACATATTTTTCTACTGTCAGAACACACAGTAAGAGCATTGACTAGAGACCACTTTGAACACAGCTAGCCAAACAGATATGTTTAGATGAAAACTTCAGAACTCACAGCAGTTCAACATTCTTTGGCTGTCATTTCAAGCACTTGTTTTATTCTTCCCACCAACTTTCAGAAGCTGACCTTGTTGCTCATGGTTCAGGGCTAAGCAAGCACAGAATACATAAGAATGAACAATAAATGCATACCTTGGGTCAGGTGTACCTTAGTCCTCAAACAGATATCTTTGTTCTTTGACACTTTAAAGAGGTCTTGTGTAGCAGATTTGCCTAGTCTCAGGGGACACCAGGGTCAATTGATATAATATAGTCCACAAAGACAATGTTCTACATTTTACTAGCGTGAGCAGCATCTTGGATCTTAAAGGCTTTCAATGACTGTGGCCTTTTGGAAGTCAATACCGAGGCTTTGTACCCATTAGTTCTACCCAGGGACCCCAAGTATCTATCTATATTGCATTATGGTAGGGGCACTAGGTTTTTGCTGTTATTAAAATTTTAGTTGCCTTCAAGTCCATTATGATGCATCATGTCCCTTTAGGACACAGTCGATCTGCCCCATGGGAGTGAAGTAACTCCATAGGATAAGTACTGGACTATGAATCACATAGTCAGCGATTTGAGCCCACCACTCACTCCATGGGACAAAGATGAGACTTTCTGCTCTCACAAAGACTGAAAAATCTCAGAAACCCTATACAGGGTCACTATGAGGTTGAACTGACTCGATGGCACTTAAAAACAAACAATATTATTTTTTAAAAAATGTTTTATTATGAATTATGTGATAGTTTATATGGGAGAACATTAGTTTTACATTCATCCTATTGTATATCATTTCATTGCCATGGTTACAATCCCCTCCATGGATCATCAACCAAACAAAGGGTATACACTACAAGCCTGCCCCCTGGTTGACAGCACACAGCCCCTCTCCCTCTCTGTGTCTAAAATTCCCAGCTGCTCCATCTCTCCGTCTCCATCTCAGGCATCACTGCTTCTCTGGGTAGGGTCCTGCTCTCCGCTCTTCTCTCTTGATGATCCTAGATTGCAAAGTTACTCACTCCTCTCCTGGATACAAAACGTCTACCTTTACATTTCCAACCCTCACAAGCAGTCCTGATAACAATTATTCACTATTGTATCACTATCCACATTTCCTTTCATCAGCCCCACCTAGACAGATTGGATACTCTCAGTGGGGATTCTACCTTCCTCCACACACTCTGGATCTAGGCTCCCTCTTGAACTAATATTCTTTAAGGAAGCTGATTGGCACATCTTTCTCCTGTGTAGCAGCTGGCATGTCTGAAGGCAGTCGTTGTACCCTCAGAACTCCTTTTTCTTTGTTCATGGACAGCAAGTGTTTTGCCTTTACTGTGCGTAAGGAGCCCTGGTTGCACAGAGAGTTAGTGGGGGATTGCTAACCGAAAGGTCGGCCTTTCAAACCAACAGCTACTCTGAAGGCGAAAGATAAGGCAGTCTGCTTCCATGACATTTTAGACTTGGAAACCCAATGCAACTATTGTCCTTTGTCATATAGGGTGACTACAAGTCAGATTGACCAATGGCAGTGATGGTGGTTATGTGCCGTGGAGTCGGTTCTGATGCACAGCCACCCTGTACAGGGTTTCTGAGGTTGTAAATCTTTATGGGAGCAGAGAGCTTCATCTTTCTCCCACAGAACAGCTGGTAGTTTCAAACTGCTGACCTTGAGGTTTGCAGCCTGATTCGTAAACACTGCTTTAATGGCATTGGGATGTAAATATAAATGTTTACTCTACAAGCAAAAGCAAACTGCAGATAATGTTAGTTTGAATGAAACAGCCATTAGATGAAATGTCTTCTTCTAAAGAGTAATTTCATTCACAAAAGAAAATGACTTTACCTAGTTTGAGTATCTGAAACCACATAAATGTCTTGGGAAAAACCAAACAACAATAGACAAATAGTTCCTTTTCTATGTACCTTTCTTTTTTGTGCTGATTAGTACTTTTAAAATACATTCCACTTTAGATGCAAGCATATTGAGGAAAGACTGGTGGACACTGGATTATTAACCTGTCACCTACTCAGAAGTAGTTTGTGTTTCTTGTTAATAGCAATAATAAAAGCAATTTATTAATGTTGTGATTGTTCGTTGCTTTCATGTGGACCCCACTCACGGTGACCTGATGCACAGCAGAACTATGGAGGCTTTTTTGATTGGTCCTGAGTCATCTCCGTCTTCATAATAGGTTGAAGATCAGGCTTTCGTTAGCTGCTGTCTGGAAATAGATCATTAGACCTCTCTACCTAGTTCATCTTGGTCAGCAAACTCCACCTAAACCTGTTCAGTGTCATAAACACACACAAAAATCCTCCACTGACAGATGGCTGGTGACTGGATGTGAAGTACATTGGCTAGGAATCGAACCTGGGTCTTCCTTATCAAAGATGATAAGTCAGCTATTGAGCTACAGTTGCTTTCTAAATATATTATTGCAGAATGATACAGTTCATTCTGTTCATGGGTACGTGGCTATTCACAACGGTGTTACATTTAATGAAAATAGCAGGCAACTCTTTACTGATATCCCTTTTGATTCCCAGAGCACTCCAAGAATCAAGGGAACCATTGGGAAGGATGATTTTGCTTCCATTCATATTGAAACTACCATAGTACTCGTTGGTGCCCATAATACTCTGTGTCATTGAATCATAATTGAATTCAGGTCCAAAGAGATCTGAATGTTTCTTTAAAAAGTATCTGGAAAGAAAATAAGACCGTATCTCATTTTTGGAAGTCTAAGTGCTGCTGGAGAACAGGGTTAAGTCTCTGAAAGACATCTACAGAGTGTGATGGATTTTTTTTTTTTTTTTTTGGTTGTTTTGCTTTCCCATGAGAATCTGAGTCACTTAAAGTAGCTAAAATAATTTCTTCAGATTACAAAGAAAATGTATCTATCAATCAATCTATCTATCTGGAGTCCGGCTGTAGGATAAGCACTGGTCCTCAAGGTTGGTTGAAACTGCAACGTCGATAGTTCAAACTCACCAGCCACTCTTCGGAAACCCTATACATGGTCACAATGACTTGGAACCAACTCTATGGCACATAACAATAACAATATCTATATAACCTATACCTCTAATGAATTCCTCTAGTAGTTAACTTTTTGACACCCCCTCATATAAGAATGGAGTCCTGGTGTGGCGCTATGGGTTAATGCGCTGGACTTCAAAGTCAGTTTGAACCACAAGGTTGGTGGTTCAAGCTCACCAGCTGCTCCTTGGAAACCCTATATAGGGTCACTATGGGTCAGAACCAGCTCTATGGTACTTAACAACAACATATTCTTTAACTGAGTTTTTCAACACACACATAAAGAGCCTCATTGGTAAAATCATATTATTATAAAATAGCTCAGTAATGCAAACAAGAAAGTCTGAAGTTACTAATTATTTATTCTTATTCATCTTCTAGAACCTATAGAGTGTTTCCTGGCAGGTACTGATTAAGATAAATTCAGAAAACTGATTATTCGGTTCTATATATGTTATCGGAACATCTTTGATTCCTTAAACTTCAATCTAGAAAATATCCTCCTTAATTTTTCACCAGTTTGGTGCTGAACAATCTAATCCTGGTCTCTTTGAATATGGAAAAACAGTCCCTGAAGTCATGGTTTCTAGTAATAAACCAAAGTTAAGAGAGAGCTTTTACCTGAGAGGCAATCCAGAGAAGGGCTGGTTCTATGAATCTGTGGTCTGAAAGAAGCCAAATTAAGTGCAAGTCTGATACAACCATTGCCTGTCTAGAAAACAGAACATCAGTTGACTTAGCTAGAAATTATATATTTTTTGTCAACCACAGGAAAAAAATGTAGAAAAAAATTTAAGTACTCTAGTTTACACACTGCTCATGACTTGCGAAAACAATGACCTTATCATTATTAATGTTATTTTTTAATCATGTTCAGCATTGGCAAACTAAGAACTGGAACTGTCCAGTGAACAGGAGAAGCCTGGGAGGACCCAAGTGCTCTTGAGGGAACTCTCTTATTTCTCCCAAAGCCATCTCCACGAGCACCTTGGGTCTGTCCCACCATCAGTGTTCTGTTTCCAGCTGCCAACAGGCTCCCTGCTCTTTGTAGTTCCCTATAGAGGATGTTGCCTCAGCATTTCCAGATCCTTCTCCATGAAGCATTCAGAAGGAGGGATGCTTACTGGATGCCTCTGTCATTCACCATCTCCACATCCTCGCTCACACTGTGACGGAAACTTCTTTCCCAGGTCACCGATGTTAGTAGGATGAGTAAAACAATTAATGAAATAATTGATAACAACTTAGAAGGACTGCTTTTTGAAAGTCTAACATCTGAAAGTCACACATCTTTCAGCAATTTAATTAACTTTGGGAGGTAGTCATTCTGAAAATAGCTCACAGTTGTTACAGAGTATTTAAAAACTTCTGAAAAGGCTAGTGGAAGCCAGTAGAAAGTTTCTTGGTGGTACAAATGATTTGTGATGGACACTTCATCTAAATTTAACAACTCATCCAGCAGTGCTATGGAAGAAAGTCTTGGCTATCTGCTTCCTTAAAGCTTAATTCCCCCCATCAAAAAACCAAACTAAACCAAAACAAAAAACAAAAAAACAACCAGACAAAAGCAAACCCACTGCCACTGAGCCAATTAGGACTCATAACAGCCCTATATAGGGTTTCCTAGGCTGTAAATCTTTAGGGACCCTTAATTGTGCTCATGAGGAATCTGTACATGGACCAAGTGGGAGTTGTCAAAACAGTACATGGGAACATTGAATGGTTTAAAATTAAGAAAGGTGTGCAACAGGGTTGTATTCTTTCACCATACTTATTCAACCTGTATGCTGAGCAAATAATCCGAGAACCTGGGTTATATGAAGATAAACGTGGCATCAGGATTGGAGAAAGACTCATTAATAACCTGTGATATGCACATGATACAACCTTGCTTGCTGAAAGTGAAGAGGACTTAAAATATTTACTGATGAAGATCAAAGAGCACAGCCTTCCGTATGGATTACATCTTAATGTAAAGAAAACAAAGATCCTCACCACTGGATCAATAAACAGCATTCTTATCAATGGAGAAAAGACTGAAGTTGCCAAGGACTTCATTCTTCTTGGATCAACTATCAACACTCATGGAAGCAGCTGTCAAAAATCAAATGACATATTCCATTAGGCAAATCTGCTGCACAAGACCTTTATAAAGTGTTGAAGAGCAAAGATGTCAGCTTGAGGACTAAGGTGCGCCTGTCCTAAGCCATGGTACTTTCAATAACCTCATATGCATGTGAAGGTTGGACAGTGAATAAGGAAGACCGTAGAAGAATTGATGCTTTTGAGTTATGGTGTTGGAAAAGAATATTGAAAGTGCCTTGGGCTGCCAAAAGAACAAACAGATCTGTGTTGGAAGAAGTGCAGCCAGAGTGGTCCTTGGAGGCCAGGATGGCCAAACTTCATCTCTCATACTTTGGGCATAATGTCAGGAGGGAACAGTCGCTGGAGAAGGACATCATATTTGGTAAGGTGGAGAGTCAAAGAAAAAGAGGAAGACCCCCAGAGAGATGGATTGGCAAAGTGGCAGCATCAATGGACTCAAGCGTGGCAACAATTGTGAGGTTGGCCCAGGATCGGGCAGGGTTCCATTCTGTTGTGCTTAGGGTTGCTATGAGTTGGTAACAACTTGATGGCACCTAACAACAACCACCACATGACATAGTGTCCCTAGTCCTTGACCTCTTCTTTGCCTCCAAATGCTTGTCCTCAAAGCACTGACTTCCCTCATCTCGAATCCAAAGAACTCTGTCTTCACAAATAGTCTTTTTTTGTTTGAACTTTGGCTTCTCCCCACATTCTTGCAATGATGAAGAGTTTGGTAGGAATTCTTTCCTCATGTCCCATCTTGGGTAAAGAGCCCAAGCTCTGAGTTTATATGTTTTATTCATGATGACTGAGAACCTGGTGGCACCTAGCATTATGGGTAAATTAGGACAGAAGAAAGATCAGAAAGAAAGAAAGAAAACAAGTGCAGATCAAGATGATAAGAGTGTCACAACTACTGTCACAACAGGTAGTTGTTATTAAGTACTGGATTGCTAACCATAAGGGTGTTGCTTCAAACTCACAAACCATTCCTCGGAAACTCTGTACAGGGTTGTTGTGATTCGAAACCGACTTGCAGACTCTTAACAACAGCAACACAAAATTAAAATCAGGAGCCTTATAATAATACTCTGTGAATTCATCATTACAAAATATTTTGGAGTCTGTTCTCTGAGAGGAAGGAGTCCTGTTGGTACTGTGGGGTAAGCATTGGGATGTTAACCTGCAAGATGGATGACTCAAACCCACCAGCTGCTCTGAGGGAGAAAGATGAGGCAATCTATTCCCACAAAGGTTTGCAGTTTCAGAAACCCCTATAGGGTTGCTATGAGTCAGCATTGATTTAATAGCAGTGGGTTTGGCTTTTGGTATTCTGAGAAGAGGAAGATATCTTGGGAGGAACAAATAATTAAACGCTTAACTACCTGCCAAAGGAGCTCTGGTTGCGTAGTGATTAGGAGTCAGGCTGCTAACCTCAAGGTCAGCAATTCAAAACTACCAGCCGTTTCGTAGTTTCCTGCTCCCATGAAGATTTACAGAGGAGGAAACCCTATACAGAGTTGTTATGAGTTGGAACCGACTCCATGGCACATAACCATAACCAGTAACAACCAAGGACTCCTGGTGTGATGCTGTAGGATCAGCACTGGACTATAACCTACAAGGTCAGCAGTTCAAACCCACCAGCTGCTCCTTGGAAACCCTATACAGGGTTGCTATGAGTCAGAACAGATTCAATGGCACTTAATAGCAACTGCCAGCCCAAGTGTTGGCAGTTTGAACCAACTTTATGGGCCAAATTTTGAATGACACAGAAAGCAACAAAAGAAGGTGGAAGGTATGTATGCACAGAGTCACCATTTCCAGAGACAGCATACAGTCAAGAGACAATGGTACTAAAGGAAGAATCCAAGTTACACTGAAGGAATTGGCAAAGAACAAGGCTCTGGGAATTGATGGAGTACAAATGGAAATCTTTCAACAAACTGATGCAGCACTGGAGGTACTCACTCATCTCTGCCAAGAAATTTGGAAGACAGCTACCTGGCCAACTGATAGGAAGAGATCCATATTTGTGCCCATTCCATAGTGAGGTGACTAAACAGAATGCAGAAATCTTTGTATACTATCATTAATATATCATTCAAGTAAAATTCTGCTAAGCATAATTCAAAAAAGGCTGCACAATTACACTGACAGGGGACTGACAGAGTTCAAGCTCGTCTCAGATGAGGACGTGGAACATGAGATCTCATTGCTGATGTCAGATAAAAGCAGAGAATACCAGAAGGCTGTTTACCTGGGCTTTATGGATTATGCTAAGGTTTCTGACTGTGTGGGTTATGACCAGCTATGGACCACATTGTAGAGAATGTGTTTAATGGAACACTTAATTGTTTTCATGAGAACCCTGTACATAGACCAACAGACAGTTGTTCAAACAGAACAAGGGGGCGCAGAATGGTTTAAAATTAGGAAAGGTATGCACTAGGTTGTATTCTTTCACCATTCTTATTCAATATGTACGCTGAGCCAATAATCCAAGAAGCTAGATTACATGAAGAAGAACATGGCATCAGGATTGGCGGAAGACTCATTAACAACCTACGATATGCAGATGATACAACTTTGCTTGCTGAAAGGGAAGAAGACTTAAAATACTTATTGATGAGGACCAAAGATCAGAACCTTTGGTATGGGTTGCACCTTAATGTAAAGAAAACAAAAATCTTCACTATTGTGCCAGACTGCAAAGCCGTTTGAACTGCAAGGTTGGCGGTTCAAGCTCACCAGCTGCTCCTCAGAAACCCTATACTGGGTCCTTGCTATGGGTTGGAACTGACTCAACAGCACTTAACAAGAACAACAAAAACAAGAATAGCAACAAAAAGTCTAAGAAAACGACCGGTTGTGGTTTGCCGCCAAGTCATTTCTGACTCATAGTGACCCTGTACGGGGTTTCCGAGGCTGTAAATTTTTATGGGATCAGAAAGTCTTATATGTCTTCCACCTAGCTGGTGGTGGGTTTGAACTGCTGACATTGTGGCTAGCAGCCTTACGTGTAACCCACTATGCTGCCATGACTCCAAGAAAGTGACTAGTTTTCATTCAAAATAAAGTTGTATAATATCCTAGTTTTCCCAGCTTAGTTAAGTACTGAAAAGGGCAATGTGTGCAGAGAAAGCTTCCTGAATGATTCTAAACGCTTAAGAAACACTGGTTGAGAAAAACTGGTAACATATATTATAGTTACATTAAAAAAAAAAAAATCAAAATCTATGTGTGTGTTGAAATAAATGAAAAAGCTGTTAAAAATAATTTAAATGGGAAGTGAGGACAAAGAGCTGTGGAGATGACAAACCACGGGGACACTCCTGTTATCACCCAATAACACTTCACAGTGGCCACATTTACCCGGGCTCCTTAACCTCCACTTTTTGATGTTGTTGTTAAGTCCCATCTAGTCGGTTCCAACTCTCAGTGACCCTTATAGGGTCTCCAAGGAGTAGCTGGTGGTTTAAAACACTGACTTTCAGTTAGCAGTCTAGTGCTTATCCTACAGTGTCTCATCAGTACTTCAATTTAGGAGAATTTAAATTCCATTTAAACTCCATTTAGTATTACACTTTCATTTAGAATTCAACTTGCACTTAGGAGAATTTAAATGCTCTCAGACAGAATTCCCATCAGATCAGGTCTAGACCATTGAAATAAAGAAAATATTTCAATAAAGCAAGTCACACAATTGTTTGGGTTTTCCAGTGCTTATGAAAGTTATGTTTACACATTACTGCAGTATATTCTATGTGCGGTAGCATTGTGAACAAATTTAAAACACAGCCTGAGCTGCCAAAGCATGACACAAAGACGAGACGTGAGCAGGCACTGTTGGAAAAATAAACTCACATCTATCAAAAAAAACCCTTCAATTTATATATATAAAAGCAGTATCTGCAAACCACAGCAAAGTAAAGCATGATGCAATGAGATAATGCCTCAACTGATAGTTTAAAAAGAGATTATTTCCTTTTATAGTCCAGAAACTGAGGACTCTAGGACTATCAAAGGAGAAGAGCACAGTGGAATGTGGGACCCTGTCCAGAGAAGCAGCGACAACAGAGAGGAACACAGAGATGATGACATAGAGAGAGGGAGCAGCTGAGAACTTTGGGTTCATGGAAAGAGAGGGACTAGGTGCTGGCAACCAGTAGGCAGGCATGCAGAATGTGCCCTTTTGTTGTTTAAGTTATTATATATTCCTGAGTGTTTTTATGTACATCACCATTTCCAAACAGAAAACAGAGGGAATGGAAGCAAATACTGTTGAATGATGATGCATGGAAGAGATTGTAGTCAACAAAGTCATGGCTCCCACTTCCTGTTAAAAGAGTAAGCATATGCTACTTCAGTATGTAGCTATGCTTGACAAGTGAGCTCAAAGTGTTCTCTGCATTGTGGCATTGGTTTGGGACAAAAAAAGAGATTTTATGAGAGCACAATTATCACATTTGCTGGGCCGATGCCACACCACAGTATAGTGATACCAGTATAGTGATACATGAGCCCAAATCCTCAAAAACTTGAATACAGACATTTGGAAATAGGTCTCTTAGAGCTGAAATATCCATTATTAAAATACCACCCCACTCCTAAATTTATATATGAAAAAATTTGTACTTTCAGAACAAAGGTTGAAACTGAATTGGATATTTTCTTTTGCAAAGATGTCAGTTTAAGGACTAAGATGTGTCTTACCTAATCCATGGTATTTTTAATAACTTCATATGCATGTGAAAGTTGCACAGTGAATAAGGAAGATCATAGGAGAACTGATGCATTTGACTTATGGTGTTGGAGGAGAATATTGAAAGTATCATGGACTGCTAAAAGAACCAACCAATCTCTGTTGGAAGAAGTTCCAGAATGTTCTTTGGAAGCCAGGATGGCCATACTTCATTTCTCATATTTCAGACATATTATCAGGAGGGACCTACTGCTGGAGAATATCATGTTTGATAAAGTGGAGAGTCAGAGAAAAAGAGGAAGACCCCCAATGAGATGGATTGGCACTGGGGCAACAGGAATGGGCTCAAATGTAGCAACAATTGTGAGGTTGGGCAAGCACTAGGTAGTGTTTCGTTCTGTTGTGTATAGGATTGCTATGAGCCAGTCCCAACTTGATGGCATCTAACAACTACAATCAATTGACAAATAGTGTTTGGTCAACTGTGTGGGCCTATAGAAAATGACACCTGCCTTGCTAGGTTTGAAATTTGACTGCAAAGGAATTGCATAGCCTATAGATAAGTGTTCACAGGGTTTGGGGTCGGAGAGGTTCAGGCTGCAGCTTTTGGGTGACTGGAAGAATAGGGAGATGCTCAGAGCTGGACGGTACAGGAAATAAGGTATGTGCTCTATGTAGAATGTTACACAGGTCCTGGTGAGACTGAACGCGTTCAGACAGCACATCTATCACTTACTGGAACAGAGGCATTTAGGCTCCCTGTCCTGGTGTGGCGCTGTGGGTTAATGTGTCAGACTGGAAAGCCATTTGAACTGCAAGGTCGGTGGTTCAAGCTCACCAGTTGCTCCTCGGAAACCCTATACAGGGTCACTATCGGTCAGAACTGACTCGACGGCACTTAACAACAACAACAACATTTTACTCCTCCACCATTTGTCTGTCACTTTGTCCTTCTGTCGTGGCTACTGTGTTGCTATAATGCTGGAATTTATGTCACTGGTATTCCAAACTCCAGTATGGTCACGATGGTGGACAGCTTCCAGAGGAGGCTAAGAAGAAGGAAGAGGTAGTCCAAGAGGTAGTCCATTTCTGACCAGTAAGCCACTGAGAGAGTTCTGATTGCAGTGGAACGCTGTCTCCTATAGTTCCAGAAGATGAGACCCTCAGGGAGAACTCAGAATACCACTGGAGAAGAGCTGCTTCCTTAAGTAGAGTTGACCTTAATGAGGTGGATAGAACAAAGCTTTTGGAACCTTAATTTGCTAAAGTGGCATTCCTCAAAATGAGGAGAGACAGCTGCAATCATCCCTTAATATTCAGATCATGGAATATATGAAATGTGAATTAGGGAAATTGGAAGCAATCAAAACTGAAATGGAAGGCATAAAGATGGTGATCTTAGGCATTAGTGACTGTAGTGACTATTTTGAATTGGAGAACTATATGGTTTACTATGCTGGGAATGACAAATTGAAGAATATCTTTTTATTGTCAAAAAGATAATTTCAAGATCTACCACGAAGCACAATGTTGTCCGCAATAGGATAACACCTACAAGGAAGACCAGGTGTGATGCTGTAGCATAAAAATTGGACTAGTGACCCTGTCGGCTACTTGGCCAACCAAAAAAAGTTTGTTTGTTTTTTTGGGCGGGGGGAGGGAAGGCCCATTCTAAAGATAGCTGATACAACAGAATATGGAAATCATCAAATAATATCATTAATATCACATGCAAGTTAAATTTTGCTGATGATAATTCAAAATTGCTTGTAGCAGTACAATAGGGAGATGCCCAAAATTTGAGCCACAGTCAGAATGAGATCTTTCAATGTTGATGTCAGCTGGATGTTGACAGAAAACAGAGAATACTAGAAAGATGTTTACTTGTGTTTTATTGACGAGGCAAAGACATTCATTAGACATTGCAAAGAATGGGAATTCCAGACCTTGTTCTCGTGCAGAATCTGTATTTAGATAAAAAAGTAGTCTTTCGAACAGAATAAGGGGCTATTGAGTTTAAATCAGGAAATGGGTGTGGTGTGTGCCAGGGCTGTTTCCTTTCACCACACTTATTCATTCTGGATGCTGAGCAAATAAGTCAAGAAGCAGGACTCTATGAAGATGAACAAGGCATCAAGTTAGGGAGAAGTCTCATAAACAACCTGTGATATTCAGATGATTCAATCTTGCTTGTAAAAAGTGAAGAGGACTTGAAACCCTTACTGATGGAGATCAAAGAATGCAGCATTTATGTGGATTATACCTCAAGACAAAGAAAACAAAAATCCTCACGACTGAACCAATCAACAACATAAGCAAATGTAGGAGACTGAAGTTGTCAAGGATTTCATTTTACTTGGAGCCACAATCAATGCCTTGGAAACCTTCTATGGAGTCTCTATGGGTTGGAATTGATTGAACGGCACTTAACACCAACAACAATACACACACACACACACACACACACACACATATGTTTTACTTTAAATAACTGAAAAAAGGAACTTCCATGGAAATCTCTACTCCAGATCTTAAGGAACAAAGACGTCCTTACTCAACAGGAACTTCTTTACTTATCATAAACACACTTTTGTTCAGTTCTTGAACTATTCCAATGCCACACTATATTTTAGTGATTCTGTCCCTGTGGAAAACCTCACCATTCTTTGGTTCATGGAAATGGTAAGAGGTGTCCTCCATACCACCCTCATCTTTGATTGCCTCCTCTTCTCCAGCGGCAAATGTTTTGGGTGCTTCTTTTCTGCCCAAGGAATCAAGGGGTGGCATCAGCTCTTTGATACCTTCTGTTCTGCACTCCAACTTAAATACATCCACAATGCTCTCAGTTGCCCCTCTTATGTGATCTAGAAATTGCAAATATAAACAATATTCAACAGGAACCAAACTGTTGAAAATCTCCTTTTCTTCCTTAGTATGTCAACTTAATGTAAGGAAATTATACTAATTGTGTGTATTCAGATAAATACCAGACTGTATTTAGGCATGTTCTCTCTTACACGCAAGCTAATCTGCTTACTTGCAATCCTCTGTAAGATTGTGGTTGTTGTTGTTAGGTGCCATTGAGTCGGTACCAACTCATAGCAACCTTATGCACAGCAGCACGAAACACTGCCCGATCCTGGGCCAACATCACTATTGTTGCCACACCTGAGTCCATCGATGCTGCCTCTAGGCCAATCCATCTCATTGGGGGGTCTTCCTCTTTTCATCTGACGCTCCACCTTACCAAACATGGTATCCTTCTCCAGAAACTGGTCCTTTCTGACAATATGTCCCAAGTATGAGAGACTAAGTTTGGCCATCTTGGCCTCTAAGGAGCACTCTGGCTGCACCTCTTCCAAAATGGATCTATTGGTTCTTTTGGCAGCCCATGGCACTTTCAGTATTCTCCTCCAACACCACAACTCAAAGGCATCAATTCTTCTATGTCTTCCTTATTCACTGTGCAGCTTTCGCATCCATATGAGGTTATTGAAAATGCCATGGCTTGGGTCAGGTGCACCTTAGTCCTCAAGCTGACATCTTTGCTCTTCAATACTTTAAAAAGATCTTGTGCAGCAGATTTGCCCAGTGCAATACGTCGTTTGATTTCTTGACTGCTGTTTCTGCGAGTGTTGATAGTTGATCCAAGAAGAATGAAGTCCTTGACAACTTCAATCTTTTCTCCATTGATAAGAATGTTGCTATTATTAGGATTGTTGTTGTTGTTGTGTGCCGTGGAGTTGGTTCCAACTCATAGCGCCCCTACACAGAGTTTCCAAGGCTATAAATCTTTACAGGAGCAGACTGTAGCATTTTGGAAATTTTAGCATCTCCACATTGTGAGCTGAAGCCTCTTGCAGTCTTTTTGAATATTCACTGTTGTGAGTGCCCAGAGATTTTTGAATTCCTTCAAGGAACTCTGAGAATATGAAAAAAAAAAATCTGCATTTAATATGGTCTAATTGAATGCATGTATAAAATATGATACTTTCAAGTTTGCAATTATCTCTGGTTTATAATATGAAAACGTTAAGAGACTGAAAATTAAAGGATTTTGCCAGGATGTCAAGAAACACTCACTAATAGACAAAACCTTGTAATTATGATATGCAAATCTGGATCTCTGGATGAACTGGGAGATAGTTTTACTCTTTAAAAGAGGGGGCACGGTACAACTTTTCCGTATTTCTTCTCTTTTACAGTTTTTGCATGGTTTCTTCTTCCAATTAGCTAGTGGTATAATTGTGCATCGTTTCATTTGATGCTCAGGGTTTCAGGATTATCATCTGCATATTTCGCTTGTTTTCTGAAGTCCTTGTAGATGGGGTAAGTGGTGTGTTACCATCTTAAGACCTCCACCTAATTACCAATGGCTTATCAAAAGTTAGGTAGTAGAAATGGAAATCTAAAAGCAACTTCAAAACAAGAATTATTTCCTTCAAAATAAAAAACTTTTCCTTTACATCTTTGTTGTTGTTGTTGTGAAGTGCTATTGAGTCAGTGCCAACTCATAGCAACCCTGTATAGGGTTTCCAAGAAGCAGCTGGTGGATTTGAACTGCCAACCTTTTAGTTTGCATTTGCAGTCCAGTGCTTATCCTGCAGACCTCACCAGGAGTCCTTACTTCTTTGGAATGAACTAAATCGTAAATTCTTTCACTATCAAATCAACAGCAAAGTCTTAGCACACTCTTTCTACCCATTAAGAAATGAACATCAACAGATAGCTACAAATATGACTACCCAATGTCAGCTGTGGATCTCACAAGAATCTCTCATGGAACCTTATCATATAGGGAGAGAGATAGATTCAAGTGTAGTCAGGTGACCTGGTACTACTGGACTAGAATTGTTAAGGCAATCACTGAGACTTAACAGATACATTTGTCAGTGTATGTAAATATAGGTACAGATATACACATGTAGAGCTATTGTTATGTGCTGTTAGGAGTCCTGGTATGCTGCTGGAGGATAATCAATGGACTGCTAACCACAAGGTTGGCAGTTGAAACCCACAAGCCAGGGTTGCCGAGAGTCAAAACTGACTCAATGGCACTTAACAAGTAAGATCTGTTGAGTCAGTTCTGACTCATAGCAATCAATGTTGTAAGTCTTTATAGGAGCAGAAAAGAGTCCTCTCTCCTGCAGAGCAACTGGTAGATTAGAACTACTGACTTTACAGTTTGCAGTCCAGCTTACAATCCACTGTGCTACCAGGGATCCTTACATATACATGGATATAATATATACACATGTATGAACACACATATATGTATATATATGTGTATGTATATC
>NW_006408562.1:15885058-15886186 GCF_000296735.1 Chrysochloris asiatica | reverse complement strand
ATGCAATCCATACCTCTTACTGAGTTATACCATATGGAGTTAATTTTGATAATAATCAAATTGTTTTCTACTGCTATTTGCTATAAGACAAAATATTTCATTCTTGAATAGAAATTTACTTGTTTAAAAGGTTCATGAATGAAATCCTACTTATAGGTCCCAAAACATTATTGGACTTTGAGTCACAAGTGCAGTGGTTTAAACTCACCAGTTGCAGCTCGGAAACCCTACGCGGCGTTGCTATGATACGGAACCGACTTGACAGCACTTAGAAACAATAACATCATTAACATCATAACATCATTAACATACATGGACCAAAGTTTCTAGTGTAGAAATATAGCACTGGCGTAATTACTATAGTGTTAAGCTCACTATCAAAAGTTAAGTGACTTGGAATTGGAAAATGACATTTGTAAAGTCACAGCTAGAAAATATCAAGGGAAACTTTCAGTGATTATTATTTATCATGATATATAGCACCAATAATTATGACTCATATAATAAAGGCATTGTTTCACTGATGCTGATCACAATTATCAATGCTGTAAAAGCAATCTTTATTTCTTATTTTAATGATAATAAAATACCTTAACATTTAATTGAATTTTTCTCAACCTTCATAGACACTTTTTAAATTTCATTTTATTAACTTGACTCCATAAAAAGTATGCTTTATAACTGTAAGTAAATAAACTTAAAATATATCTTTCCACTCTGGGAAAAAGTTGCTGTTGAGGCAAAAAATACTACTTGGTCTCATATTCTTCGTTCTTGCTTTGTACTGGAGACTTAAATTTAATATGATGTCCACTTATTTTTGATGAGTTCTTTTAACAAAAATGTCACCCCTGTCTCCCTAGTAGTTTTTGCCTTTCAGTGCAGTTGAGCATAGCAACTCTGTATAAGGTTTCCAAGGAGCAGCTGGTGAGTTTGAACCACCAACCTTGCCATTAGCAGTCCACTGAACATCCTACAATGCTACACCGGAACTCTATAGGGAAAGTAATTTTCATGGTATAAAATTCTGTTGGAATAGAAAACAATTAATAGCTGGATTCAGAAGAGGCCGTGGAACTAGAGATATCATTGCAGATGTGCGATGGATCTTGGCTGAAAGCAGAGAAT
>NW_006408562.1:15875541-15884033 GCF_000296735.1 Chrysochloris asiatica | reverse complement strand
GTTCTGCTGTGCATGGGGTCGCTTTGAGTAGGTTCTGACTCGATGGCACCTGACAACAACAACAATTTTTCTTAATCATATTCAAGAAAATAAAAGTTCAATATAAAATTATAGTTTATCAAACGTGAGAAATACATTTTGTTAAAAAGAAACTGTCTGTGAATCTTTTTATTAAGAACATTGTTCCTACTCCTAAGCACCAGCTATAGTTACTTCTTACCCTTGAATTTTTAAGTATGCATCAACCAAAAGAGGAACATATTTAGAGGGATGTGGCCCTCTAGGATAAGCATTATGTCCCTAGTGCTCTTATTTTGAATGATTCTGTTTAGAATGGGATGTGGAGAAGTCCTCAGACTTCACTGGGGAGCTGTATATTTCTTCTTTAGGCTCATCAGTATTTGTTTCATGTATATTAGGAGGTTACTGTTATTGTTGTTGTTAGGTGCCATCAAGTCGGTACCGACTCATAGAGATCCTATGCACAAAAGAAGGAAACACTGCTTGGTCCAGGGCCAACCTCACAATTGTTGCCATGCTTGATCTCATTGATGCTACCATTTTGCCAGTCCATCTCTCTGGAGACCTTCTTTTTCTCTGACCCTCCACCCTACCAAATGTGCTATCCTTCTCCAGTGACTGGTCCCTCCTGACAATACGTCCGAAGTATGAGAGACAAAGTTAGGCCATCCTAGCCTCCAAGGAGCACTCTGGCTGAATTTCTTCTAACACAGATCTGTTGGTTCTCTTGGAAGCCCATGGCACTTTCAATATTCTCCTCCAACACCATAACGCAAAAGCATCAATTCTTCCATGGTCTTCCTTATTCACTGTCCAACTTTTGCATGCATTTGAGGTTATTGAAAACTAACTAAGGTGGGTCAGGCGCACCTTAGTTCTAAAAGCAGAAAATACCAGAAAGATGTTTAGTTGTGCTTTATTGACTATGCAATGCTTGTGATCGTGACAAACTATTGACAAGATTGTGAAGAATGAATGTTCTGGCAGTCTTAATTGTGCTCACAAGGAACCTGTACACAGTACAAGAGGCAGTTGCTCAATGAGAGCAAGGTAACACTGAATGGTTTAAAATTAAGAAAGGTGTGCACCAGGGTTGTATTCTTTCACCATACTTGATTAATCTGTATGCTGAGCAAATAAATCAAGAAGCTGGATGAGATAAAGAAGAATATGGCATTGAGATTGGAGAAAGACTCATTGCCAACCTGCCATAGGCAGATGATACATCTGCCTTGCTTGCTGAAAGTGAAGCCTTGCTTGCTGAAAGTGAAGAGGACTTAAAATACTTATGATGAAGATCAAAGACCACCGTCTTCAGTATGGCTTGCACCTCAATATAAAGAAAAGAAAAATCCTCAACATGGGATCAATAAACAACATTTATATAAATGAAGAAAAGATTGAAGTTCATTTTGCTCAGATCAACCATCAACACTCATGGAAGCAGCAGGCAAGAAATCAAACAATGTATTGCACTGGGCAAATCTGCTGCACAAGACCTTTTTAAAGTGTTGAAGAGCAAAGATATAAGTTTGAGGAATAAGGTTCGCCTGACTCTAGTCATGGTATTTCAATAACCTCATATGCAAGTGAAACTTAGACAGTGAATAAGGAAGATCATGAAGAACTAATGCATTTGAGTTATGGCATTGGAAGATAATATTAAAAGTTCCATGAACTGCCAAAAGAACAAACCAATCTGTGTATAGCCAGAATATTCCTTGGAAGCTAGGGTGGCCAAACTTCATCTCTCATATTTTGGACGTATTTTCTGGAGGTCCCAGTCCTTGGGAAAGGATATCATATTTGGTAAAGTCAGAGAAAAGAGGAAGGCCCCCCACTGAGATGGATTGGCACTGTGGCAGCATCAATGGGCTCAAATGCAGTAGTGCTTGTGAAGTTGGTGTAGTACAGCAGTGCTTTGTTCTGTTGTGCACAGATTCATTATGAGTCCGTATTGACTTGATGGTACTTAACATCAAGTATCAACCCTATCCCCTCTGTATAAAACATAGATAGGGACAGGCAACTTAGACACTGTCTACCTAAAATGATGGGGCTATAAAGTTTCAGAAGTTTTCATAGCAATATTTTTCTAAGGTCTGGCAAAAAAATTCTATTTAATGCTGAAATATTAAAGATAAAACTCCATTTCAAGGTGATTGGTGTTTTTAGATTTATATATTGACTCAGTAAATATTTATAGGTGATGCTGTAAGGTAAGCATTGGACAACTAACCACAGGTCACCAATTCAAACCCAACAGTTGTTCTATGGGGACAAGATAAGGTTTTCTACCACCATAAGGATACATGGCCTTGGAAGACCTACACAGGGTCACTATGAGTTGGAATGGACCTAAAGACAGTGGGTTTGACTTTTGATTTTGACGATATGTCAGGGTTTGTTCTATGTGCTGAGATGTACCAGTGTATAAGACACATAAGATCCCTGTAGTCACATAATTTACAATCTAGTGGAGGGAGGCAGATAATTAAAACAGGTATACTTAAAAAAGAGAAAAATCTCAAATAGTTATAAAACCACTGTAGATAATTGAAGGGTAATGCCACTGAGACTAGCTGAGTGCTTCTCTAGATTGGACTATCAGGGAAGGTCCACTAGGGCCAGAGACCTTGAAGCTGAGATCGGAATGCTCAAGCAAACATGAAGGGGAAAAGGCAGACCAGGACCAGGAACAGGACCAGGTGGAGCAAAGACCCAAAGACAGGAAGAACTTGTTGAGCACTCAAAGGATAGTGGGCAAGTAAGCAGGTGTCAGACACATAGGGCTTGTAAACAGGCATCAAGAGTTCGGGTTCTATTTTGTGTGGAATGGAAAGCAGCCAAAAATTTTTGGGGTGTGTTAAAAACCCAAACTACTATTGATTCAATTCTACTTACAGTGATATTGTAAAACAGAATAGAACTCTCTCAAGGGTTTCTGAGACTGTAAATCTTTTGGGGAACGGACAGACTTATCCTTCTCCCACAAAGTGACTGGTTTGAACCACTGACTTTGTGCTGGGGACAACATACGCAGACCCTGGGTTGATCAGTGGCAGCTCCATTAAACCGCCTCTGAATATAATCAGTTTAACCCAGATGCTCTCCTTCCTCCTGAAAGTATATAGGAATGTGATAATTAAGAACAATGTAGTGTTTTAGATATAGATAAATGAAGCCCGGTGCCTGAGATCTTGCTCACAAACAAAAGTTTGCAAAGTGTACAGAGACAGCTTGGCTCCTTTCAGGAACCTTGCTTTATGTTAAGTATCCTTAAGAAACCACATGTCACTGCTCTAGATCATTTAAGCCTAAAAGTTAATATATAACAGCTTGATTGAACCTTTTTTCTGTAGAAATAAGACTGTTACAGTGTTAAAAACTATGAAAATATCTTAAAAGTTGTTCCTGTGAATCATTATGTCCTGTTTTGAATGATTAATCACATTTCAGTTCCATATCCTGTCTTAATCACATCCTCCCTTTGTGAGTGAGTTACATCCTTCCTTTGTAACAAATCCTTCCCTAAAAAAGAGAATAAAAGACTGAGGTAGAGTTAGATCTGTGTGCAATGCTGTGCAATGCTGTGCAATGCTGTACAATGCTGTGCAATGCTAGGCAATATGTTTGCAGATCTGCCTTCCTGCCAGCTTGCATCATATCTGTGTGTCTGTCTTTTTTGTATATATTTCATCTCTCTCTTTCTCTATCCCTTTCACCGCCAGATCTCCCTTCTTCGTGACACCCATACTTCCTTGTCGAGGATGGAACCCGACATAGGACCTAGACAACTTTGTGGTTTGCAAACCAATGCTTAGCTCTTCATCACCAGGACTCCTTAGGAGCATCATTAAACCAAAAACGAACACTGCTGCCATCGAATCCATGCCTATCCATAGCAATCCTGTATAAGGTTTTCAAATCTTTGTTCTTGGTGTTAGGTGACAAGAAAGTCCCATGGAACTTCTGGTGAGTTTGAACTGCTGACCTTTTTGTTTGCGATTATCCTACAGTGTCACTAGGGCTTCTTAGGAGCTGGGTTGTTGTTGTTATTGTGTTCTGTTGGGTTGGTTCTGACTCACAGGGTTTCAAAGAGTGGCTGTTGGGTTTGAACTGCCAAACTGTCAGTTAGCTTATGCTACAGCATAATTCAAGTTGCCTTTCAGCCATTTTGAGCTATCCTTATGGAAATGAGGTATACATTTGGTGATGCCGCTGTGGGTTAATGCCCCAGACTGCAAAGCCATTTGAACTGCAAGGTCAGCGGTTCAAGCTCACCAGCTGCTCCTTGGAAACCCTATACAGGGTCGCTATGGGTACGAACTGACTCAATGGCATTTCACAACAATAACAACCACCTAGTATGAAGCTGGACATATATAGAGAGGATATGGTTGAGGATCTTCAACATAGAAAAGATATTTAAAGCTGTGGGACGGAATGATTTCATCAGAGTATTCAGAGATGAAGAAGGGTCCTTGGATAGCTTTTGAAATTGGACAGCTAGGAATTAAATGACATCAACTCAGAGGCTTAAAATATTTTATTTGTCCTTAAGTGAACCAAAAGTGCTGGTGGTGAAGGAGGATAAGCATTGGACTACTAAATGCAAGGTTGAAGGTTTAAGACCACCAACACTCTGTGGGAGAAAGATGATGCTTTCTACTCCTGTGAAAATTTATAGCCTCGGAAACCCTATATGGGTCAACTATATGGCACATCCCAATAAGAAAAAACAAATGAACCATGAGGAACCCTGGTGGAACTATAGGATAAGTACTTGAGTTTTGACTGTAAGGTTGGCAGTTCCAATCCACCAGCTACTCCTTTGGAGAAAGATGAAACTTTCTGCTCTTGTAAAGATTTACAGCCTTAGAAACTCTATATAGAGTCAGAGCTCCCTGGCACTGGATTAAAGTAGTTAAGTGAATCAAACATGACAATTACAACTTTGGGCAGTTTGCTATCAAAGGAGGGTGATACATTGGAAGTGAAATTTCCAAATGATGTGAAGGAGAAATGAAAATGATGAACGTGATTTAATTTCTTTGAAGAAGACTTAAATAAAAAGGAAAACACGTAAACTTGAAAAGAACACACTTAAATCTTTGCTGTTACTGTGTGCCTGTTAGTCAGTTCTGACTCATTGTGAACCTGTTTAGGCTTTTGAGGCTGTAAATCTTTTCAGAAGCTGAAAGCCTCATCTTTCTTCCATACAGAGGTAGGTGGATTTGAACTGCTCACCTTACAGTTTGCAACCTAACACCTAATCCACTATACCATGATAGCTAAATTTTTATTACTATGAAGCAATCAAATAATCATTTTGTTTCACACACAAAGTTTAAGTATATGACAACTTAATGTACAAAATCATTAAAAAAAATCATTTTCATCTTCCTCCAATGTCAAATCTTTCCCTATACATACCAGGTTCATATTATACAAGAATAGCTATCACAGTAGCAGGTGATAAGTGTCTTAGCTCTTATCAGTGGACTGATTTGGTACATCTTTCAAAAGAACTGATTGTACTTGATGGACTTCTCTTCAGTTCAGTCTGAACAAGGCCTGAATGAAGATGAAATTGTTTTTTCTTCTTTCCATGACTGACTTTTTCGAAAAGTTTGCTGATCTGCACTAATGTGTTAGGGAAAATGAGCCATTAAAATGTTCCAAAGTAGAAGTCATAGGTACTTTTTCCAGTTGTTCACTTATTATCCGGGTAAATGATTAATTGCTTACTAAATGCCATTTGTAACTCTACTTAACAGAATGGAGAAGCTGAAACAGAAGTCCTCCTTGTATGGGAATAAGCTTAATGTGCATTTTTTCTGTAAGAACTGGATGTTAACGATACCCTACAGACCATGAGTCTACACCAACTCATCACCAATATAGGAAAGAGTGGAACTTCCCATAGGATTTCCAAGAGTGTAAATCTACAGACACATGCAGATGGCCACATCTTTCTCTCCCTGAGCATATGGTGGGTTTAAACTGCTGACCTTTTGGTTAGCAACTGAGTGGTTAACCACTGTGTTAACAATGCCCTTGTGGTTGGCAACTAGGACATATACACTTGAATGGAATTTTGCCACAATTTTTAAAAAACTACAATCAATATATTACGATGCTGAGTCATACATTTACCTTTCTGTTGTTAAGAACATCTTGTTAAATTCAAAATTAATTTAACAAATTAATTTTACAAAATTAATTTTACAAATCCAATTGTCAATAATAGGAAGATTGGTTTAAAATAGTCATTTGTAGTATTTGGGAAATACTAAATACTAAACCATGAACATGCCTATTTTTGACACAACCAAATTATGCTTCTTGGCAAGATGCTTTGTATGCTATTCCCAAGATATTTCTGAGATTGTTTACAAGGTATTTTTCAGTGTTCAGAAGTATTAATAAAACAGTGGTTATTTAAAGAAAATGTAGTACTTACTATTGGAGAAGAATATTAAAAGTATCATGGACTGCTAGAAGAACAAGCAAAGCTGTGTTGGAGGAATTGCAACCAGAATGCTCCTTGGAAGCCAGGATGGTGAGACTTTGTCTCTCATACTTCAGACATATTGTCAAGAGGGACCAGTCCTTGGAGAAGGAGATCATGCTTGGTAAAGTGGAAGGTCAGTGAAGAAGAGGAAGACACCAATGAGAGTGGTATAGTGGCAGCATTAATGGACTCAAGTTTAACAATGGTTGTGAAGATGGCGCAGAACCATGCAGTGCTTTGTTGTACGAAAGGTCGCTGTAAGTCTGAATTGACTAGAAGCCATCTAATAACATAACAACAACTGTTTTTTTAAAGTGTGAGAACACGACTTTTAGAGTGGTTAGGAATAATTCTTATAACAGTATGTATTTAATCTTTTCTTTAATAGATGATTTAGAGATTAGTTGTCATTGTCATTTATAAAGTTTGAGAACTACAAGTATACAAACAAGTAATTTGTTTTATTTAACTTGGATGGTGCTGTAGCTTGAGTTGCTGAAAGATTAATCCGTAGAACATTTAAATGTGACCTTAGTTGGAAACAGATTCTTTACAAATATAATGGAATTAAGATGAGTCATTATTTCACAGGTAATCCTCACTGGATAGTGAACATATGGATAGAAAATTGTTGAAAATGTTTTTAAAAGTGTAAAAGAGGGAATTCTGTTTCTAAGTTGGTTGTAAATGAATAGCTTGTAGCCAACTAATGTTCCAAATCAGAACAACTAGAATTCTGGATAAAATTCTACAAGAATCATCTTTGTAGGCACCAGATTACTACTGAAGCAATTTGTGCATATGCTATTTTCCCTCTTAGGTGAGTTGCTAAAGTGGCACTGCAGGTAATGTGCTGGACTGCAAAGTTGGCTTGAAATACAAGGTCGGTGGTTCAAGCTCACCAGCTACTCCTTGGAAACCTTATATAAGGTCACTATGGGTCAAAACAGACTCAACAGCACTTCACAACAACAAGAGCATAGCTAGAGCCTTGGTGTGAATAAGTACATTGCTGCAAGGTCGATTTGAACCACAGGGTGGCAGTTCAAACCCTACAGCTGATCAGAAATCCTATACAAGGTCTCAGAGGAACTGACCCAACGACACAACAGAAGTAGACGAAAGGTTTTGGCAACCTTGTTGTGGTAAAGAGACAAGAATTTATTTGAGTTTTAACTCACAAGGATGAGGGGTTGCTAGTTAATAAGGTGGGGTGCTTTGATGTTGGACCTCTCAAAGCAAGTATACCTGCTCTTTCTTTGAAAGTAGCAAAGACTGGTTTACAGGAATTTTGTTGGGAAATCTTACCCCATCCACCTACAATGTTTGTCTTGAACCTTCAGACTTCGTTTGTTACCAAAATGCAAAGAATTTTAAAGAAACACATTTGAATCCCTTGAAGACTATAATATTGCCATTTTGATGTGATGTAAATTGAAAAGCATAGAATTTTCCAGAAAGTGTTGTTGTTGTTAGGTGCAGTCAAGTCAGTTACAACTCATGGCAATCTTATGCACAACAGGGTGAAACACTGTCTGGTTCTGTGCTAACCTCACAATCATTACTACACTCGAGCCCATTGCTGCTGCCACTGTGCCAATCCATCTCACGGGGGGGTCTTCCTCTTCTTCTCTGACCTTGCACTTTATTAAGCGTGGTATCCTTTTCAGGGACTGGAGTGATTTTTACTTAGCATCTGAGAAGATACCAATGGAGGAGTTGAAAGGAATCCTCTTATATGTACCATACATATTTAAATATAGGAAGCTTACTGATATAGGTTTCCTATATTTAGGAACAAAAACCACATACAGTATGTTTAAAAAAATGTTTTATAGTGAATTATGTGATAGTTTACATGGAGAGCATTAGTTTTACATTTATCCTATAGTATATCATTTCATTGCCATGGTTGCAATCCCCTCCATGCATCATCAACCAACCAAAGGGTTTA
>NW_006408562.1:15873293-15874816 GCF_000296735.1 Chrysochloris asiatica | reverse complement strand
CTTTCTACTCTAGTCCTCTGTGCCTATGTCACTGACTCTGGGCCCAAGAGTCCCCAGGTCTTGCCAAACTGCTGGCCAACCAGGTCTCCACCCGGGGTTCACAGGAGTCTATTGAACGTTGTAGGGCTTAGCTGGCAGCTTCATTGCTGTTTTTCCCTCACTTCCCCTTATTGGTGACGAACGCGGTCATCAATCAGAGCGTGTATTCCCATTGAGTCTTAGTCTTAGAAGGGGGTTTGCTCTGGGGGGACCCGACCACTTGCCTTGGTGTCTCCTGGGTGAGCAATTTGTTTGTTCTTGTAGTAATCAGTCGGACTGCCTATGTTGTTTTGTATTTTTCCTGTCAGTCTTTCTTTCAAGAAGTATCTTCTGTTCTTCTTAGTTGCTCCATGCTGGTCTGCCCATCCTTTCAAGTGGAAATTTCCCACCTCTGAAGATTCTGGATAAGGTTCAGGATTCCACCTATATAGCCTTATGTAAAGTAGAGGCTCCACAAGAAGACTCCTTCACTGGGCACATTGTAGCCCCATTTTAGGTATTCCAATCAGTTATAGTCAGAAGACAGACTTTTAAGCTTTCTATAGTGATATTTCTGGATATTCCTTTCTCTCTCCCTCCAGTGTATATTTTATAATGGTATGCAAGGGAAACCAAGATTCAAAAGACACCCAAGCATCTTAACATTATTTCCCCTCTTTTCCCCATTCCAACCATGTCTCAATCTCTGTATCCAGAACCCTGTTTTTCCAAGGTTGTGGTGGTGGTGGTGTATTGTGAAATCTGTTCCAACTCATAGCGACCCTGCATAAGGTTTCCAAGGCTGTAAATCTTTATGGGAGCAGAAAGCCTCAGCTTTCTCCTGCTGAACAGCTGACAGTTTTGAACCACTGACCTTGAGGTTAATAGCCCAACTTTTAACCACTACGCTATATGCATATACAAATTCATTTTACATTAGCTGATCTATAGACAAATATTCTGCAAAAAATAGGCATCAAGTTTCTAATAATAATTATTTCCAAGTTAGACTGAAATTAGGATAAGCCAGGTCATTAAACTGTAATCCGTTCTATTCTGACTCTTGAAAACTCCATGGATGTACAGTTTAATTGTATTCCATAGAATTTACAAAGCTGCAGTCTAAAATTAGATAACTGGGCATTTCTTTCAATACACCAATGGGTTGGTTTGAATGAGCAAATGGAGGATTCATTCCCTTATTCCATCTACAATCAATGAACTGTGAATATAATGCTTAATGTTGTATATCAGAGAGGTTAATTTCAAAATTGTGACCTTCAGACGTATGCTGTTGTTGTAGTGGTGTGCCATGGAGTCATTTCTGACTTATAGTCATCTGGCATAGGGTTTTGTCTTTGTTGCTATTGTTGTTAAGTGCCTTCAAGTCAGCTCTGAGACTATAAATCTTTATGGGAGCAGAAAGCCTCATCGTTCTCCTGATGTGTCGGAAGCCTGCTCCGACACTCTTATTTGGGGGTCCTAGAAGGAGGTATGACGTCGGC